>NC_068444.1:12624948-12757448 GCF_023373465.1 Oncorhynchus keta | reverse complement strand
GTAAGCCGTAGCTCTGACAGGGCCACACAAATTGCATTTCTCTGACATACAAAATAATAGTGGTAGAAAAACCATTCAATGTTTTGCAACTATATGAATGATCAATTGCACATTTTTATGAATGTTTATTAATTCCATCAGACACCTGCGTGTGTGGAGGGGGTATACTTCTATAGCTGCCTGCTTTGAAAAGAGACCCTCAGTGATTTTCTGTGTTTCCTATTCCAGGTCTGATGAGACTATTTCAAGCTGGCAGGTAACGAAAGACAGGCTGACAAGGAGCAGTGTGTGTGTGCTTGTGTACACAGCCATCCATGTGTCCAGCTTCTTAATCAGAGGATTGTTTTTATTTCTTTATTTAAACTACAAAAGTGTCTATTCTCAACCTTTGACAATACAACAGAACAGATGAACCGGAATGACAGTTACTCTCACGGGTGGCCAATGATAACTATATGAATGCTACTCCCCTACTAAGCCACGCCTCCAGTCTTCTGATCTGATAACCCAACGTGTGTTCTGTCCACTATTTACCCACCTCTGGGGTGTATTTAAAAACACATTTAGAATGTAGTTACCCCCCCACTTCTCCCTGTGTGGCTTAAAGCCAGTATGAGAAACGCAATAACAAACGTTTGTGCTATGAAACTAAATACATACTGCACTGTGACCCACAACACGTTTGTGCTAGATTCATCATGGTGTTCTTAGACAAAGCTTCAAAACATGATGGTGTTTTATTGGAATATTAATCAGGTGTTGTTACGTAATGAATCTGCTAGCTTCTGTCATGACTGACTGTATTTTGAACTTTTATTTTGACATCAGGCTGAGACCCTGGAATTACAAAAAAGGTACACATCAATACACCATGAAAAGCACCACAGAGATACAAAACACAAGTATGAAAAACAAACCCGTTCTTCAGTAAAAAAGGTCCTCTTAATCAGGCGTCTAATTTGCCCTAGAGGCACCAAATCATCAAATTTTTTAGAGTTTTGGAGATTAGATTCCACAAGTAAGGAGAGAACACAACTAAAGGAGCTTGAAGGGATTGTCTCAGTATCTTTGTTTACAAAAAGACTGTTCAAACACACACACACACACACACACACACACATAAACACACACACACAAACAAGCAAAAAACAAACAGACACACGCATACACACATACACAAATACACAGTAGACATAACTGTACTAATGAACCACATCTATGCATTTACAACTGTAGCTGGCTCTAGCTTGTAGAGAGAGTTCCAAAAACAACGGAACCTCCTAGACTAAAGTACAAAAGTACAAAAACCTCCTAGACTAAAGTACAGCCATTGGCACAGACGTCTTTCAAACTGTTAAGACTCTGTTATTTATGAAGCTTGAGGAGAGAAGACATTCATGGAAAGCTAGACGTCTAGAACGCTGGAAGAGGAAGGAGGATAAAAGAAGGAGAGAGAGAGAGAGAGAGAGAAAGAGGGTGATAGACAGAGAGAGAGAGACAGGTGAGAGAAAGAGGGTGATAGACAGAGAGAGAGAGACAGGTGAGAGAGAGAGAGGAAAAGAGGAAGAGTTAGAGGGAGAGACAGCTAGAAAGAGGGGGATAGACAGAGAGAGAGAGAGACAGGTGAGAGAGAGAGAGGAAAAGAGGAAGAGTTAGAGGGAGAGACAGCGAGAAAGAGGGGGATAGACAGAGAGAGAGAGACGGTTGAGAGGGAGAGAGAGAGAGGAAAAGGAGGAGAGTTAGAGGGAGAGACAGCGAGAAAGAGGGGGATAGACAGAGAGAGAGAGACAGGTGAGAGAGAGAGAGGAAAAGAGGAAGAGTTAGAGGGAGAGACAGCGAGAAAGAGGGGGATAGACAGAGAGAGAGAGAGACAGCGAGAAAGAGGGGGATAGACAGAGAGAGAGAGACGGTTGAGAGGGAGAGAGAAAGAGAGTGGGAGAGAGAGAGAGGAAAAGGAGGAGAGTTAGAGGGAGAGACAGCGAGAAAGAGGGGGATAGACAGAGAGAGAGAGACAGGTGAGAGAGAGAGAGGAAAAGAGGAAGAGTTAGAGGGAGAGACAGCGAGAAAGAGGGGGATAGACAGAGAGAGAGAGAGACGGTTGAGAGGGAGAGAGAGAGAGGAAAAGGAGGAGAGTTAGAGGGAGAGACAGCGAGAAAGAGGGGGATAGACAGAGAGAGAGAGACGGTTGAGAGGGAGAGAGAAAGACAGAGTGGGAGAGAGAGAGAGGAAAAGGAGGAGAGTTAGAGGGAGAGACAGCGAGGAGAAAGGGGGGATAGACAGAGAGAGAGAGAGAAAGAGGGGGATAGACAGAGAGAGAGAGAGAAAGAGAGAGAGAGAGAGAGACAGAGAGAGAGACAGAGAGAGACAGAGAGAGAGACAGAGAGAGACAGAGAGAGAGACAGAGAGAGACAAGGAGCAGTGTGTGTGCAGGGTTGTGTACAGGGTCGTGGGGTGAGACAGGGATGCAGCTTAAGCCCCACCCTCTTCAACATATATATCCACGAATTGGCGCTTCCCAAACCTTCCATAACAAATCCATCACCTACAGAGAGATGAACCTGAGAAGAGTCCCCTAAGCAAGCTGGTCCTGGGGCTCTGTTCACAAACACAAACACACCCCACAGAGCCCCAGGACAGCAGTACAATTAGACCCAAACAAATCATGAGAAAACAAAAAGATAATTACTTGACACATTTGAAAGAATTAACAAAAAAACAGAGCAAACTAGAATGCTTTTTGGCCCTAAACAGAGAGTACACAGTGGCAGAATACCTGTCCACTGTGACTGACCCAAACTTAAGGAAAGCTTTGACTATGTACAGACTTAGTGAGCATAGCCCTGCTATTGAGAAAGGCAGACCTGGCTCTCAAGAGAAGACAGGCTATGTGCTCACTGCCCACAAAATGAGGTGGAAACTGAGCTGCACTTCCTAATCTCCTGCCCAATGTATGACCATATTAGAGATACATATTTCCCTCAGATTACACAAATCCACAAAGAATTCGAAAACAAATACAATTTTGATGAACTCTCATATCTACTGGGTGAAATTCCACAGTGTGCCATCACAGCAGCAAGATGTGTGACCTGTTGCCATGAGAAAAGGGCAACCAGTGAAGAACAAACACCATTGTAAATACAACCCATATTTATGCTTTTTTATTTTCACTTGTGTTCTTTAACCATTTGTACATTGTTACAACACTGTTTATATATAATATGACATTTGTAATGTCTTTATTGTTTTTAAATTTCTGTATATGTAATGTTTACTGTTAATTTGTATTGTTTATTTCTCTTTTGTATATTATCTACCTCACTTGCTTTGGCAATGTTAACACATGTTTCCCATGCCAATAAAGTCCTTGAATTAAATTGAATTGAATTGAGAGAGAGAGAGAGAGAGAGAGAGAGAGAGAGACATTGAGAGGGACAGAGAGATAGAATGAGAGAGAGAGAGAGAGAGAGAGAGAGAGAGAGAGAGAGAGAGAGAGAGAGAGAGAGGGATGAAGAACACAGGCCCTGTTAAAATGAACAAAGGAAGAGCAAAAGAGAGAGATGGAAAAATTGCGCCAGACGTCTCCTTTCCATGTCAGCGTTGTTACAAAATGAAAACCAGACGTCTCCTTTCCATGTCAGCGTTGTTACAAAATGAAAACCAGACGTCTCCTTTCCATGTCAGCGTTGTTACAAAATGAAAACCAGACGTCTCCTTTCCATGTCAGCGTTGTTACAAAATGAAAACCAGACGTCTCCTTTCCATGTCAGCGTTGTTACAAAATGAAAACCAGACGTCTCCTTTCCATGTCAGCGTTGTTACAAAATGAAAACCAGACGTCTCCTTTCCATGTCAGTGTTGTATCAAAATGAAAACCAGACGTCTCCTTTCCATGTCAGCGTTGTAACAAAATGAAAACCAGACGTCTCCTTTCTATGTCAGTGTTGTATCAAAATGAAAACCAGACGTCTCCTTTCCATGTCAGTGTTGTATCAAAATGAAAACCAGACGTCTCCTTTCCATGTCAGCGTTGTAACAAAATGAAAACCAGACGTCTCCTTTCCATGTCAGCGTTTATCAAAATGAAAACCAGGCGTCTCCTTTCCATGTCAGCGTTGTATCAAAATGAAAACCAGACGTCTCCTTTCCATGCCAGTGTTGTATCAAAATGAAAACCAGGCGTCTCCTTTCCATGTCAGCGTTGTATCAAAATGAAAACCAGACGTCTCCTTTCCATGTCAGCGTTGTATCAAAATGAAAACCAGACGTCTCCTTTCCATGCCAGCGTTGTATCAAAATGAAAACCAGACGTCTCCTTTCCATGCCAGCGTTGTATCAAAATGAAAACCAGACGTCTCCTTTCCATACCAGCGTTGTATCAAAATGAAAACCAGACGTCTCCTTTCCATGTCAGCGTTGTATCAAAATGAAAACCAGACGTCTCCTTTCCATGCCAGCGTTGTATCAAAATGAAAACCAGACGTCTCCTTTCCATGCCAGCGTTGTATCAAAATGAAAACCAGACGTCTCCTTTCTATACCAGCGTTGTATCAAAATGAAAACCAGCGTCTCCTTTCTATACCAGCGTTGTATCAAAATGAAAACCAGACATCTCCTTTCTATACCAGCGTTGTAACAAAATGAAAACCAGACGTCTCCTTTCCATACCAGCGTTGTATCAAAATGAAAACCAGACGTCTCCTTTCCATGCCAGCGTTGTATCAAAATGAAAACCAGACGTCTCCTTTCCATGCCAGCGTTGTATCAAAATGAAAACCAGACGTCTCCTTTCCATGTCAGCGTTGTATCAAAATGAAAACCAGACATCTCCTTTCCATGCCAGCGTTGTATCAAAATGAAAACCAGACGTCTCCTTTCTATGTCAGCGTTGTATCAAAATGAAAACCAGACGTCTCCTTTCCATGTCAGCGTTGTATCAAAATGAAAACCAGACGTCTCCTTTCCATGTCAGCGTTGTATCAAAATGAAAACCAGACGTCTCCTTTCCATGTCAGCGTTGTATCAAAATGAAAACCAGACGTCTCCTTTCCATGCCAGCGTTGTATCAAAATGAAAACCAGACGTCTCCTTTCTATACCAGCGTTGTATCAAAATGAAAACCAGACGTCTCCTTTCCATGTCAGCGTTGTATCAAAATGAAAACCAGACGTCTCCTTTCCATGTCAGCGTTGTATCAAAATGAAAACCAGACGTCTCCTTTCCATGTCAGCGTTGTATCAAAATGAAAACCAGACGTCTCCTTTCCATGTCAGCGTTGTATCAAAATGAAAACCAGACGTCTCCTTTCCATGTCAGCGTTGTAACAAAATGAAAACCAGACGTCTCCTTTCCATGCCAGCGTTGTATCAAAATGAAAACCAGACGTCTCCTTTCCATGTCAGCGTTGTAACAAAATGAAAACCAGACGTCTCCTTTCCATGTCAGCGTTGTATCAAAATGAAAACCAGACGTCTCCTTTCCATGTCAGCGTTGTATCAAAATGAAAACCAGACGTCTCCTTTCCATGCCAGCGTTGTATCAAAATGAAAACCAGACGTCTCCTTTCTATACCAGCGTTGTATCAAAATGAAAACCAGACATCTCCTTTCCATGTCAGTGTTGTATCAAAATGAAAACCAGACGTCTCCTTTCCATGTCAGCGTTGTATCAAAATGAAAACCAGGCGTCTCCTTTCCATGCCAGTTGTATCAAAATGAAAACCAGACGTCTCCTTTCTATACCAGCGTTGTATCAAAATGAAAACCAGACGTCTCCTTTCCATGTCAGCGTTGTAACAAAATGAAAACCAGACGTCTCCTTTCCATGTCAGCGTTGTATCAAAATGAAAACCAGGCGTCTCCTTTCCATGTCAGCGTTGTATCAAAATGAAAACCAGGCGTCTCCTTTCCATGTCAGCGTTGTAACAAAATGAAAACCAGACGTCTCCTTTCTATGTCAGCGTTGTATCAAAATGAAAACCAGACGTCTCCTTTCCATGTCAGCGTTGTATCAAAATGAAAACCAGACGTCTCCTTTCCATGCCAGCGTTGTATCAAAATGAAAACCAGACATCTCCTTTCTATACCAGCGTTGTATCAAAATGAAAACCAGACATCTCCTTTCTATACCAGCGTTGTAACAAAATGAAAACCAGACATCTCCTTTCTATACCAGCGTTGTAACAAAATGAAAACCAGACGTCTCCTTTCCATGTCAGTGTTGTATCAAAATGAAAACCAGACGTCTCCTTTCCATGCCAGCGTTGTATCAAAATGAAAACCAGACGTCTCCTTTCCATGTCAGTGTTGTATCAAAATGAAAACCAGACGTCTCCTTTCCATGTCAGCGTTGTATCAAAATGAAAACCAGACGTCTCCTTTCCATGTCAGCGTTGTATCAAAATGAAAACCAGACGTCTCCTTTCCATGTCAGCGTTGTATCAAAATGAAAACCAGACGTCTCCTTTCCATGCCAGCGTTGTATCAAAATGAAAACCAGACGTCTCCTTTCCATGCCAGCGTTGTATCAAAATGAAAACCAGACGTCTCCTTTCCATGTCAGCGTTGTAACAAAATGAAAACCAGACGTCTCCTTTCCATGTCAGCGTTGTATCAAAATGAAAACCAGACGTCTCCTTTCCATGTCAGCGTTGTATCAAAATGAAAACCAGACGTCTCCTTTCCATGCCAGCGTTGTATCAAAATGAAAACCAGACGTCTCCTTTCCATGCCAGCGTTGTATCAAAATGAAAACCAGACGTCTCCTTTCCATGTCAGCGTTGTATCAAAATGAAAACCAGACGTCTCCTTTCCATGTCAGCGCTGTATCAAAATGAAAGTCAGAATCTCACTTCACTGGAACCTCTGTGACATCACGGCGTCTGTCTGGAAACTGTCCGCTGTCATGGTAACCAGATTGTTCATATTCCCGACTGTCACCTTTGAACTCAGATCAAATCAGTGTAGCAAACGTATGCTGACACAACACTCAACACAACACTGTGTTATTTCACACCAGGGGAAAGCAACTTTAAGTGAGATGATTGTTAAAGTTTTGTTTGTTATAGTATGAACCGTGGAAAATGCATCAGGGTAGTTTGATTCAGTTGTTTGTCTCAGTGATGTGCATCAAGAGAAAATGTGCTTCACGCACGCACACACTGGACATGGGTCCCCCGGGCCACAGGCAGAACAGACACTTGGGCATGACTCTATCAACTTTTCTCTGTGACGCCACACAACAACAACGTCTGAGTCAACCTACCTCTGTGTTTCTCACTCCCAATCTCTTTGTTCGTCTCTGTTTCTATCCCCCACGCTTTCTCTTACTGCTTCTCGGTCATGACTTCCCCCTGTCAACATTTTATCTCGATGCTCGAAGCAACAATTTAAAGTTTTGGGGAGGAGAGGGAGAAACATAGAGACAGTGGGAATGAACAAATGAAACAGAGATACAGAAAGAGAGAAACGGTCCAATTTGTAAGATCTCAACATTCACACAGACAGACAGACAGACAGACAGACAGACAGACAGACAGACAGACAGACAGACAGGCAGGCAGGCAGGCAGGCAGGCAGGCAGGTAGGGTAGTAGAGGCGTAGATATGAGAATAGAGATGAGTCCAGGTATTCTTTATCAAAGCTCCAAAGTTGCCAACACCAGCAACGTCAGAGGGAGCAGAAAGCAGTGTTCAACATCAAAGCACTTCTCCATACTAAGAGTCTGTGCCCTGACACTTGATGTAATAATAAAGGAGCCATATAAATAGCATTGATTTGATACCAAGGGGTAAATCCCTGTACTCAGTACCAAGTCAAAGAGAATGAGTATCACCACTAGATTGTAATGCATTGGATGTTGTGGTAAACACATTGAAATCAAGCCAAAGCAAATCACCATTTTATTTAAAGTGTATTTAACCAGGTCTCAACACAAAAAGCTTTCAAAAATAGAAACAAAACAATGATAATAAATGAATACATGAAACACGAGTGAATTAGATAAATATAATGAAATACAAGAGATGCTTCTGATGTGTGACAGTATAGAGATGATATACATTCCATAGCTATATTTATGATGTGTGACAGTATAGAGATGATATACATTCCATAGCTATATTTCTGATGTGTGACAGTACCTAGATGATATATATTCCATAGCTATATTTCTGATGTGTGACAGTATAGAGATGATATATATTCCATAGCTATATTTCTGATGTGTGACAGTATAGAGATGATATATATTCCATAGCTATATTTCTGATGTGTGACAGTATAGAGATGATATATATTCCATAGCTATATTTCTGATGTGTGACAGTATAGAGATGATATATATTCCATAGCTATATTTCTGATGTGTGACAGTATAGAGATGATATATATTCCATAGCTATATTTCTGATGTGTGACAGTATAGAGATGATATATATTCCATAGCTATATTTCTGATGTGTGACAGTATAGAGATGATATATATTCCATAGCTATATTTCTGATGTGTGACAGTATAGAGATGATATATATTCCATAGCTATATTTCTGATGTGTGACAGTATAGAGATGATATATATTCCATAGCTATATTTCTGATGTGTGACAGTATAGAGATGATATATATTCCATAGCTATATTTCTGATGTGTGACAGTATAGAGATGATATATATTCCATAGCTATATTTCTGATGTGTGACAGTATAGAGATGATATATATTCCATAGCTATATTTCTGATGTGTGACAGTATAGAGATGATATATATTCCATAGCTATATTTCTGATGTGTGACAGTATAGAGATGATATATATTCCATAGCTATATTTCTGATGTGTGACAGTATAGAGATGATATATATTCCATAGCTATATTTCTGATGTGTGACAGTACAGAGATGATATATATTCCATAGCTATATTTCTGATGTGTGACAGTATAGAGATGATATATATTCCATAGCTATATTTCTGATGTGTGACAGTATAGAGATGATATATATTCCATAGCTATATTTCTGATGTGTGACAGTACAGAGATGATATATATTCCATAGCTATATTTCTGATGTGTGACAGTATAGAGATGATATATATTCCATAGCTATATTTCTGATGTGTGACAGTATAGAGATGATATACATTCCATAGCTATATTTCTGATGTGTGACAGTACAGAGATGATATATATTCCATAGCTATATTTCTGATGTGTGACAGTATAGAGATGATATATATTCCATAGCTATATTTCTGATGTGTGACAGTACAGAGATGATATATATTCCATAGCTATATTTCTGATGTGTGACAGTATAGAGATGATATATATTCCATAGCTATATTTCTGATGTGTGACAGTATAGAGATGATATACATTCCATAGCTATTTTTAATACAACAGGTGTACCTGTTTCACCTTACTTACAAGCCCTTAACCAACAATGCAGCTCAAGAAATACAGTTAAGAAAATATTTATGAAATAAAAGTAAATAAAAAATGTTTAAATAAATCCAGAAGTAACACAAGAAAATGACATAACAATAACGAGGCTATTTACAGGGGGACCGGTATCGAGTCAATAACGAGGCTATTTACAGGGGTACCGGTATCGAGTCAATAACGAGGCTATTTACAGGGGGACCGGTATCGAGTCAATAACGAGGCTATTTACAGGGGGACCGGTATCGAGTCAATAACGAGGCTATTTACAGGGGGACCGGTAATCGAGTCAATAACGAGGCTATTTACAGGGGGACCGGTATCGAGTCAATAACGAGGCTATTTACAGGGGAGGGGGACCGGTATCGAGTCAATAACGAGGCTATTTACAGGGGGACTGGTAATCGAGTCAATAACGAGGCTATTTACAGGGGGACCGGTATCGAGTCAATGTTTTTTTTTTAAATATATTTTTTTAAATTGATCATTTATTTGACGAGACATGTCAGTTAAGAACAAATTCTTATTTACAATGATGGCCTACCAAAAGGCAAAAGTCCTCCTGTGGGGACGGGGGCCTGGGATGAAAAAGAAAGAAGAAATACATTATAAATATAGGACAAAACACACATCACAACAAGAGAGACAACACTACATCAAGAGAGACCTAAGACAACAGCATAGTAAGACAGCAACACATGAACACACACAACATGGTAGCAACACAACATGACAACAACATGGTAGCATTACAACAAGGTAGCAGCACAAAACATGGTACAAACATTATTGGGCACCGACAACAGCACAAAGGGAAAGAAGGTAGAGACAACAATACATCACACAAAGCAGCCACAACTGTCAGTAAGTGTGTCCATGAATGAGTCTTTGAATGAAGAGACTGAGATAAAACTGTCCAGTTTGAGTGTTTGTTGCAGCTTGTTCTAGTCGCTAGCTACAGCGAACTGAAAAGAGGAGCGACCCAGGGATGTGTGTGCTTTGGGGACCTTTAACAGAATGTGACTGGCAGAACAGGTGTTGTATGTGGAGGATGAGGGCTGCAGTAGATATCTCAGATAGGGGGGAGTGAGGCCTAAAAGGGTTTTATAAATAAGCATCAACCAGTGGGTCTTGCGACGGGTATACAGAGATGACCAGTTTACAGAGGAGTATAGAGTGCAGTGATGTGTCCTATAAGGAGCATTGGTGGCAAATCTGATGGCTGAATGGTAAAGAACATCTAGCTGCTCAAGAGCACCCTTACCTGCCGATCTACAAATTATGCCTCCATAATCTATTATGGGTAGGACAGTCATCTGAATCAGCGTAGTTTGGCAGCTGGGGTGAAAGAGGAGAGATTACGATAGAGGAAACTAAGTATAGATTAAAATTTAGTCTGCTGCTTTGATGTGTGCTGAGAGACAGACAGTGTACCGTCGAGCCATACTCCCAAGTACTTGTATGAGGTGACTACCTTCAAGGTCTAAACCCTCAGAGGTAGTAGTCACACCTGTGGGGAGAGGGGAATTCTTCTTACCAAACCACATGACCTTTGTTTTGGAGGTGTTCAGAACAAGGTTAAGGGCAGAGAAAGTGTGTGTGTGTGTGTGTGCGGGTGTTAGACGAGGTGACTATGCGTAGATTGGCTTGGTGGTAGAAGCTGTTAAGGAGCCTTTTAGTCCTAGACACTCCGAGCTACCTTCTTGCCGTGCGCTAGCAGAGAGAACAGTCTATGACCTGGGTGACTGGAGTCCTTGACAATTTTTGGAGCCTTCCTCTGACACCGCCTGGTATAGAGGTCCTGGATTACAGGAAACTTGGCCCCAGTGATGTACAAATACCATACACATTACATTACCATCTGTAGCAGCTTACGGTCAGACACTGTATGTTTCTGCTCATGGTCTGTGACAGTATAGAAATTATATGAATTATAAAGCTATGTTTCTGTTCATGATCTGTGACAGTCAGCCATATAGAAATGATATGAATTATATAGCTATGTTTCTGAGCACTGACAGTGGCACTTGCAGCTGACTCTGACTCCAGAAACAAACAAACAAACACAAATACCGAGATCACATTTTTATCCTGATATTGTATATGTCAGATTGAATGGGATAATAGCTGTTTGATAATAACCCGTAACCCATACCCCGTACCCCATACCCCTTATCCCGTACCCCTTATCCCGTACCCCGTACCCCGTACCCCGTACCCGTACCCCGTACCCCTTATCCCGTACCCCTTATCCCGTACCCCGTACCCCGTACCCCGTACCCCGCACCGTGCCCGTACCCTACCCGCACCCCACTACCCCGTACCCCGTACCCCGTACCCCGTACCCCGTACCCCGTACCCTGTACCCCGTACCCCGTACCCCGTACCCTGTACCCCGTACCCCGTACCCCGTACCCCGTACCCTGTACCCCGTACCCCGTACCCCGTACCCCGTACCCTGTACCCCATACCCTGTACCCCGTACCCTGACCTGACATTTCACCGGAAATGTTTGTGTAGATTGGTTAGTTCCGTTTTCAAGAGCTTGTTGTGATCCAGTAATAGTCCAGACAATTGAACTTTTCCTTGTAATAAATACATGAATAATCTGCAGTGGGAAAAGTTCAACCTTCCAGGTGATGTTCTCCAACATGGAATTGGTGCCCAGCAGTAGAATTGGTGCCCTTTATTTTCTGAGTACAGTAGCACAAACACACACACCCCGCACGCACACACACGCACGCACGCACACACACACACACACACACACACACGCACACACACACACACACATACACGCACACAGAAAATTGAAAGAGCGACAACCACAGAAACCGATAAAAGGATATTGAAGCTTGTAATGAAGGAACGTTTTTTCACACTGTCAGTAGGTTGGGCATCATTACAGTCCTGTTTACACTGTCAGTAGGTATCATTACATTCCTGTTTACACTGTCAGTAGGTATCATTACAGTCCTGTTTACACTGTCAGTAGGTATCATTACAGTCCTGTTTACACTGTCAGTAGGTATCATTACAGTCCTGTTTACACTGTCAGTAGGTTGGGCATCATTACAGTCCTGTTTACACTGTCAGTAGGTTGGGCATCATTACAGTCCTGTTTACACTGTCAGTAGGTTGGGCATCATTACAGTCCTGTTTACACTGTCAGTAGGTTGGGCATCATTACAGTCCTGTTCACACTGTCAGTAGGTTGGGCATCATTACAGTCCTGTTCACACTGTCAGTAGGTTGGGCATCATTACAGTCCTGTTTACACTGTCAGTAGGTTGGGCATCATTACAGTCCTGTTTACACTGTCAGTAGGTTGGGCATCATTACAGTCCTGTTTACACTGTCAGTAGGTTGGGCATCATTACAGTCCTGTTCACACTGTCAGTAGGTTGGGCATCATTACAGTCCTGTTTACACTGTCAGTAGGTATCATTACAGTCCTGTTCACACTGTCAGTAGGTTGGGCATCATTACAGTGCTGTTTACACTGTCAGTAGGTATCATTACAGTCCTGTTCACACTGTCAGTAGGTTGGGCATCATTACAGTGCTGTTTACACTGTCAGTAGGTATCATTACAGTCCTGTTTACACTGTCAGTAGGTTGGGCATCATTACAGTCCTGTTTACACTGTCAGTAGGTTAGGCATCATTACAGTTCTGTTTACACTGTCAGTAGGTTAGGCATCATTACAGTCCTGTTTACACTGTCAGTAGGTTGGGTATCATTACAGTCCTGTTTACACTGTCAGTAGGTTGGGCATCATTACAGTCCTGTTCACACTGTCAGTAGGTTGGGCATCATTACAGTCCTGTTTACACTGTCAGTAGGTTGGGCATCATTACAGTCCTGTTTACACTGTCAGTAGGTTGGGCATCATTACAGTCCTGTTTACACTGTCAGTAGGTTGGGTATCATTACAGTCCTGTTTACACTGTCAGTAGGTTGGGCATCATTACAGTCCTGTTCACACTGTCAGTAGGTATCATTACAGTCCTGTTTACACTGTCAGTAGGTATCATTACAGTCCTGTTCACACTGTCAGTAGGTTGGGCATCATTACAGTCCTGTTCACACTGTCAGTAGGTATCATTACAGTCCTGTTTACACTGTCAGTAGGTTAGGCATCATTACAGTCCTGTTTACACTGTCAGTAGGCATCATTACAGTCCTGTTTACACTGTCAGTAGGTTAGGCATCATTACAGTCCTGTTCACACTGTCAGTAGGTTGGGTATCATTACAGTCCTGTTTACACTGTCAGTAGGTATCATTACAGTCCTGTTCACACTGTCAGTAGGTATCATTACAGTCCTGTTTACACTGTCAGTAGGTTAGGCATCATTACAGTCCTGTTCACACTGTCAGTAGGTTGGGTATCATTACAGTCCTGTTCACACTGTCAGTAGGTTAGGTATCATTACAGTCCTGTTTACACTGTCAGTAGGTTGGGTATCATTACAGTCCTGTTTACACTGTCAGTAGGTTAGGCATCATTACAGTCCTGTTTACACTGTCAGTAGGTTGGGCATCATTACAGTCCTGTTCACACTGTCAGTAGGTTAGGCATCATTACAGTCCTGTTCACACTGTCAGTAGGTTAGGTATCATTACAGTCCTGTTCACACTGTCAGTAGGTTGGGCATCATTACAGTCCTGTTTACACTGTCAGTAGGTTAGGCATCATTACAGTCCTGTTTACACTGTCAGTAGGTTGGGCATCATTACAGTCCTGTTCACACTGTCAGTAGGTTAGGCATCATTACAGTCCTGTTCACACTGTCAGTAGGTTAGGTATCATTACAGTCCTGTTTACACTGTCAGTAGGTTAGGCATCATTACAGTCCTGTTCACACTGTCAGTAGGTTGGGCATCATTACAATCCTGTTCACACTGTCAGTAGGTATCATTACAGTCCTGTTTACACTGTCAGTAGGTTAGGCATCATTACAGTCCTGTTCACACTGTCAGTAGGTTGGGCATCATTACAGTCCTGTTCACACTGTCAGTAGGTTGGGCATCATTACAGTCCTGTTTACACTGTCAGTAGGTTGGGTATCATTACAGTCCTGTTTACACTGTCAGTAGGTTGGGCATCATTACAGTCCTGTTTACACTGTCAGTAGGTTGGGCATCATTACAGTCCTGTTTACACTGTCAGTAGGTTGGGTATCATTACAGTCCTGTTCACACTGTCAGTAGGTTGGGCATCATTACAGTCCTGTTCACACTGTCAGTAGGTTGGGTATCATTACAGTCCTGTTCACACTGTCAGTAGGTTAGGCATCATTACAGTCCTGTTCACACTGTCAGTAGGTTAGGCATCATTACAGTCCTGTTCACACTGTCAGTAGGTTAGGCATCATTACAGTTCTGTTTAAACTGTCAGTAGGTTAGGCATCATTACAGTCCTGTTTACACTGTCAGTAGGTTGGGTATCATTACAGTCCTGTTTACACTGTCAGTAGGTTGGGCATCATTACAGTCCTGTTTACACTGTCAGTAGGTTGGGCATCATTACAGTCCTGTTTACACTGTCAGTAGGTTGGGCATCATTACAGTCCTGTTCAGTCCTGTTTACACTGTCAGTAGGTTGGGCATCATTACAGTCCTGTTCACACTGTCAGTAGGTTGGGCATCATTACAGTCCTGTTTACACTGTCAGTAGGTTGGGTATCATTACAGTCCTGTTTACACTGTCAGTAGGTTGGGCATCATTACAGTCCTGTTTACACTGTCAGTAGGTTGGGCATCATTACAGTCCTGTTCACACTGTCAGTAGGTTGGGTATCATTACAGTCCTGTTTACACTGTCAGTAGGTTGGGCATCATTACAGTCCTGTTCACACTGTCAGTAGGTTGGGCATCATTACAGTCCTGTTTACACTGTCAGTAGGTATCATTACAGTCCTGTTCACACTGTCAGTAGGTTGGGCATCATTACAGTCCTGTTCACACTGTCAGTAGGTTGGGCATCATTACAGTCCTGTTTACACTGTCAGTAGGTTGGGCATCATTACAGTCCTGTTTACACTGTCAGTAGGTTGGGCATCATTACAGTCCTGTTTACACTGTCAGTAGGTTAGGCATCATTACAGTCCTGTTTACACTGTCAGTAGGTTGGGCATCATTACAGTCCTGTTTACACTGTCAGTAGGTATCATTACAGTCCTGTTTACACTGTCAGTAGGTTGGGCATCATTACAGTCCTGTTTACACTGTCAGTAGGTTGGGCATCATTACAGTCCTGTTTACACTGTCAGTAGGTTGGGCATCATTACAGTCCTGTTTACACTGTCAGTAGGTTGGGCATCATTACAGTCCTGTTTACACTGTCAGTAGGTTGGGCATCATTACAGTCCTGTTTACACTGTCAGTAGGTTGGGCATCATTACAGTCCTGTTTACACTGTCAGTAGGTATCATTACAGTCCTGTTCACACTGTCAGTAGGTTAGGCATCATTACAGTCCTGTTTACACTGTCAGTAGGTTGGGCATCATTACAGTCCTGTTTACACTGTCAGTAGGTTGGGTATCATTACAGTCCTGTTTACACTGTCAGTAGGTTGGGCATCATTACAGTCCTGTTTACACTGTCAGTAGGTTGGGTATCATTACAGTCCTGTTTACACTGTCAGTAGGTATCATTACAGTCCTGTTCACACTGTCAGTAGGTTAGGCATCATTACAGTCCTGTTTACACTGTCAGTAGGTTGGGCATCATTACAGTCCTGTTTACACTGTCAGTAGGTTGGGCATCATTACAGTCCTGTTTACACTGTCAGTAGGTATCATTACAGTCCTGTTTACACTGTCAGTAGGTTGGGCATCATTACAGTCCTGTTTACACTGTCAGTAGGTTGGGCATCATTACAGTCCTGTTTACACTGTCAGTAGGTTGGGCATCATTACAGTCCTGTTTACACTGTCAGTAGGTTAGGCATCATTACAGTCCTGTTTACAATGTCAGTAGGTATCATTACGGTCCTGTTCACACTGTCAGTAGGTATCATTACAGTCCTGTTTACACTGTCAGTAGGTTGGGCATCATTACAGTCCTGTTTACACTGTCAGTAGGTTGGGCATCATTACAGTCCTGTTTACACTGTCAGTAGGTTGGGCATCATTACAGTCCTGTTTACACTGTCAGTAGGTTAGGCATCATTACAGTCCTGTTTACACTGTCAGTAGGTTGGGCATCATTACAGTCCTGTTTACACTGTCAGTAGGTATCATTACAGTCCTGTTTACACTGTCAGTAGGTTGGGCATCATTACAGTCCTGTTTACACTGTCAGTAGGTTGGGCATCATTACAGTCCTGTTTACACTGTCAGTAGGTTGGGCATCATTACAGTCCTGTTTACACTGTCAGTAGGTTGGTCATCATTACAGTCCTGTTTACAATGTCAGTAGGTTGGGCATCATTACAGTCCTGTTTACACTGTCAGTAGGTTGGGCATCATTACAGTCCTGTTTACACTGGCAGTAGGTATCATTACAGTCCTGTTCACACTGTCAGTAGGTTAGGCATCATTACAGTCCTGTTTACACTGTCAGTAGGTTGGGCATCATTACAGTCCTGTTTACACTGTCAGTAGGTTGGGCATCATTACAGTCCTGTTTACACTGTCAGTAGGTTGGGCATCATTACAGTCCTGTTTACACTGTCAGTAGGTTGGGTATCATTACAGTCCTGTTTACACTGTCAGTAGGTATCATTACAGTCCTGTTTACACTGTCAGTAGGTTGGGCATCATTACAGTCCTGTTTACACTGTCAGTAGGTTGGGCATCATTACAGTCCTGTTTACACTGTCAGTAGGTTGGGCATCATTACAGTCCTGTTTACACTGTCAGTAGGTTGGGCATCATTACAGTCCTGTTTACACTGTCAGTAGGTTGGGCATCATTACAGTCCTGTTTACACTGTCAGTAGGTTGGGCATCATTACAGTCCTGTTTACACTGTCAGTAGGTTGGGCATCATTACAGTCCTGTTTACACTGTCAGTAGGTATCATTACAGTCCTGTTCACACTGTCAGTAGGTTGGGTATCATTACAGTCCTGTTTACACTGTCAGTAGGTATCATTACAGTCCTGTTTACACTGTCAGTAGGTATCATTACAGTCCTGTTTACACTGTCAGTAGGTTGGGCATCATTACAGTCCTGTTTACACTGTCAGTAGGTATCATTACAGTCCTGTTCACACTGTCAGTAGGTTGGGCATCATTACAGTCCTGTTGACACTGTCAGTAGGGCATCATTAAAGTCCTGTTTACACTGTCAGTAGGTATCATTACAGTCCTGTTTACACTGTCAGTAGGTTGGGCATCATTACAGTCCTGTTTACACTGTCAGTAGGTATCATTACAGTCCTGTTTACACTGTCAGTAGGTTGGGCATCATTAAAGTCCTGTTTACACTGTCAGTAGGTATCATTACAGTCCTGTTTACACTGTCAGTAGGTTAGGCATCATTACAGTCCTGTTCACACTGTCAGTAGGTTGGGCATCATTACAGTCTTGTTTACACTGTCAGTAGGTTGGGTATCATTACAGTCCTGTTTACACTGTCAGTAGGTATCATTACAGTCCTGTTTACACTGTCAGTAGGTATCATTACAGACCTGTTTACACTGTCAGTAGGTTGGGCATCATTACAGTCCTGTTTACACTGTCAGTAGGTATCATTACAGTCCTGTTTACACTGTCAGTAGGTATCATTACAGTCCTGTTCACACTGTCAGTAGGTTGGGCATCATTACAATCCTGTTTACACTGTCAGTAGGTTGGGCATCATTAAAGTCCTGTTTACACTGTCAGTAGGTTGGGCATCATTACAGTCCTGTTCACACTGTCGGTAGGTTAGGCATCATTACAGTCCTGTTTACACTGTCAGTAGGTTGGGCATCATTACAGTCCTGTTTACACTGTCAGTAGGTTGGGCATCATTACAGTCCTGTTTACACTGTCAGTAGGTATCATTACAGTCCTGTTCACACTGTCAGTAGGTTGGGCATCATTACAGTCCTGTTTACAATGTCAGTAGGTATCATTACGGTCCTGTTCACACTGTCAGTAGGTTGGGCATCATTACAGTCCTGTTTACACTGTCAGTAGGTTGGGTATCATTACAGTCCTGTTTACACTGTCAGTAGGTTAGGCATCATTACAGTCCTGTTTACACTGTCAGTAGGTTGGGCATCATTACAGTCCTGTTTACACTGTCAGTAGGTATCATTACAGTCCTGTTCACACTGTCAGTAGGTTGGGCATCATTACAGTCCTGTTTACACTGTCAGTAGGTATCATTACAGTCCTGTTCACACTGTCAGTAGGTTGGGCATCATTACAGTCCTGTTTACACTGTCAGTAGGTATCATTACAGTCCTGTTCACACTGTCAGTAGGTTGGGCATCATTACAGTCCTGTTTACACTGTCAGTAGGTTGGGTATCATTACAGTCCTGTTTACACTGTCAGTAGGTTGGGCATCATTACAGTCCTGTTCACACTGTCAGTAGGTTGGGTATCATTACAGTCCTGTTTACACTGTCAGTAGGTTGGGTATCATTACAGTCCTGTTTACACTGTCAGTAGGTTGGGTATCATTACAGTCCTGTTTACACTGTCAGTAGGTTAGGTATCATTACAGTCCTGTTTACACTGTCAGAAGGTTAGGCATCATTACAGTCCTGTTTACACTGTCAGTAGGTATCATTACAGTCCTGTTTACACTGTCAGTAGGTTAGGCATCATTACAGTCCTGTTCACACTGTCAGTAGGTTGGGCATCATTACAGTCCTGTTCACACTGTCAGTAGGTTAGGTATCATTACAGTCCTGTTCACACTGTCAGTAGGTTAGGTATCATTACAGTCCTGTTTACACTGTCAGTAGGTTGGGTATCATTACAGTCCTGTTTACACTGTCAGTAGGTTAGGCATCATTACAGTCCTGTTCACACTGTCAGTAGGTTGGGCATCATTACAGTCCTGTTTACACTGTCGGTAGGTTGGGCATCATTACAGTCCTGTTTACACTGTCAGTAGGTTAGGCATCATTACAGTCCTGTTCACACTGTCAGTAGGTTAGGTATCATTACAGTCCTGTTCACACTGTTAGTAGGTTGGGCATCATTACAGTCCTGTTCACACTGTCAGTAGGTATCATTACAGTCCTGTTCACACTGTCAGTAAGTTAGGCATCATTACAGTCCTGTTTACACTGTCAGTAGGTTGGGTATCATTACAGTCCTGTTCACACTGTCAGTAGGTTGGGCATCATTACAGTCCTGTTCACACTGTCAGTAGGTTGGGCATCATTACAGTCCTGTTTACACTGTCAGTAGGTTGGGCATCATTACAGTCCTGTTCACACTGTCAGTAGGTTGGGCATCATTACAGTCCTGTTTACACTGTCAGTAGGTTGGGCATCATTACAGTCCTGTTCACACTGTCAGTAGGCATCATTACAGTCCTGTTTACACTGTCAGTAGGTTGGGCATCATTACAGTCCTGTTTACACTGTCAGTAGGTTGGGCATCATTACAGTCCTGTTTACACTGTCAGTAGGTTGGGCATCATTACAGTCCTGTTCACACTGTCAGTAGGTTGGGCATCATTACAGTCCTGTTCACACTGTCAGTAGGTTGGGCATCATTACAGTCCTGTTTACACTGTCAGTAGGTTGGGCATCATTACAGTCCTGTTCACACTGTCAGTAGGCATCATTACAGTCCTGTTTACACTGTCAGTAGGTTGGGCATCATTACAGTCCTGTTTACACTGTCAGTAGGTTGGGCATCATTACAGTCCTGTTTACACTGTCAGTAGGTTGGGCATCATTACAGTCCTGTTTACACTGTCAGTAGGTTGGGTATCATTACAGTCCTGTTTACACTGTCAGTAGGTATCATTACAGTCCTGTTTACACTGTCAGTAGGTATCATTACAGTCCTGTTTACACTGTCAGTAGGTTGGGCATCATTACAGTCCTGTTTACACTGTCAGTAGGGCATCATTAAGTCCTGTTTACACTGTCAGTAGGTTGGGCATCATTACAGTCCTGTTTACACTGTCAGTAGGCATCATTACAGTCCTGTTTACACTGTCAGTAGGTTGGGCATCATTACAGTCCTGTTTACACTGTCAGTAGGGCATCATTAAAGTCCTGTTTACACTGTCAGTAGGTATCATTACAGTCCTGTTTACACTGCCAGTAGGTTGGGCATCATTACAGTCCTGTTCACACTGTCAGTAGGTTGGGCATCATTACAGTCCTGTTTACACTGTCAGTAGGTATCATTACAGTCCTGTTTACACTGTCAGTAGGTATCATTACAGTCCTGTTTACACTGTCAGCAGGTATCATTACAGTCCTGTTTACACTGTCAGTAGGTTGGGCATCATTACAGTCCTGTTTACACTGTCAGTAGGTATCATTACAGTCCTGTTTACACTGTCAGTAGGTATCATTACAGTCCTGTTTACACTGTCAGTAGGTTGGGCATCATTACAGTCCTGTTCACACTGTCAGTAGGCATCATTAAAGTCCTGTTTACACTGTCAGTAGGTATCATTACAGTCCTGTTCACACTGTCAGTAGGTTGGGCATCATTACAGTCCTGTTGACACTGTCAGTAGGGCATCATTAAAGTCCTGTTTACACTGTCAGTAGGTATCATTACAGTCCTGTTTACACTGTCAGTAGGTTGGGCATCATTACAGTCCTGTTCACACTGTCAGTAGGTTGGGCATCATTACAGTCCTGTTTACACTGTCAGTAGGTATCATTACAGTCCTGTTTACACTGTCAGTAGGTATCATTACAGTCCTGTTTACACTGTCAGCAGGTATCATTACAGTCCTGTTTACACTGTCAGTAGGTTGGGCATCATTACAGTCCTGTTTACACTGTCAGTAGGTATCATTACAGTCCTGTTTACACTGTCAGTAGGTATCATTACAGTCCTGTTTACACTGTCAGTAGGTTGGGCATCATTACAGTCCTGTTGACACTGTCAGTAGGGCATCATTAAAGTCCTGTTTACACTGTCAGTAGGTATCATTACAGTCCTGTTTACACTGTCAGTAGGTTGGGCATCATTACAGTCCTGTTCACACTGTCAGTAGGTTGGGCATCATTAAAGTCCTGTTTACACTGTCAGTAGGTTGGGCATCATTACAGTCCTGTTTACACTGTCAGTAGGTTGGGCATCATTACAGTCCTGTTTACACTGTCAGTAGGTATCATTACAGTCCTGTTTACACTGTCAGTAGGTATCATTACATTCCTGTTTACACTGTCAGTAGGCATCATTACAGTCCTGTTTACACTGTCAGTAGGTTGGGCATCATTACAGTCCTGTTTACACTGTCAGTAGGTATCATTACAGTCCTGTTCACACTGTCAGTAGGTATCATTACAGTCCTGTTCACACTGTCAGTAGGTATCATTACAGTCCTGTTTACACTGTCAGTAGGTTGGGCATCATTACAGTCCTGTTTACACTGTCAGTAGGTATCATTACAGTCCTGTTCACACTGTCAGTAGGTATCATTACAGTCCTGTTTACACTGTCAGTAGGTTGGGTATCATTACAGTCCTGTTTACACTGTCAGTAGGTATCATTACAGTCCTGTTCACACTGTCAGTAGGTTGGGCATCATTACAGTCCTGTTTACACTGTCAGTAGGTATCATTACAGTCCTGTTCACACTGTCAGTAGGTATCATTACAGTCCTGTTTACACTGTCAGTAGGTTGGGTATCATTACAGTCCTGTTCACACTGTCAGTAGGTTGGGCATCATTACAGTCCTGTTCACACTGTCAGTAGGTTGGGCATCATTACAGTCCTGTTTACACTGTCAGTAGGTTGGGCATCATTACAGTCCTGTTTACACTGTCAGTAGGTTGGGCATCATTACAGTCCTGTTTACACTGTCAGTAGGTATCATTACAGTCCTGTTTACACTGTCAGTAGGTTGGGCATCATTACAGTCCTGTTTACACTGTCAGTAGGTTGGGTATCATTACAGTCCTGTTTACACTGTCAGTAGGTATCATTACAGTCCTGTTTACACTGTCAGTAGGTTGGGCATCATTACAGTCCTGTTTACACTGTCAGTAGGTATCATTACAGTCCTGTTCACACTGTCAGTAGGTTGGGCATCATTACAGTCCTGTTTACACTGTCAGTAGGTTGGGCATCATTACAGTCCTGTTTACACTGTCAGTAGGTATCATTACAGTCCTGTTTACACTGTCAGTAGGTATCATTACAGTCCTGTTCACACTGTCAGTAGGTTGGGCATCATTACAGTCCTGTTTACACTGTCAGTAGGTTGGGCATCATTACAGTCCTGTTTACACTGTCAGTAGGTATCATTACAGTCCTGTTCACACTGTCAGTAGGTTGGGCATCATTACAGTCCTGTTCACACTGTCGGTAGGTTGGGCATCATTACAGTCCTGTTTACACTGTCGGTAGGTTGGGCATCATTACAGTCCTGTTTACACTGTCAAAAGGTTGGGTATCATTACAGTCCTGTTCACACTGTCAGTAGGTTGGGCATCATTACAGTCCTGTTTACACTGTCGGTAGGTTGGGCATCATTACAGTCCTGTTTACACTGTCAAAAGGTCGGGTATCATTACAGTCCTGTTCACACTGTCAGTAGGTTGGGCATCATTACAGTCCTGTTTACACTGTCAGTAGGTATCATTACAGTCCTGTTTACACTGTCAGTAGGTTGGGCATCATTAAAGTCCTGTTTACACTGTCAGTAGGTATCATTACGGTCCTGTTTACACTGTCAGTAGGTTGGGCATCATTACAGTCCTGTTTACACTGTCGGTAGGTTGGGCATCATTACAGTCCTGTTTACACTGTCAAAAGGTCGGGTATCATTACAGTCCTGTTCACACTGTCAGTAGGTTGGGCATCATTACAGTCCTGTTTACACTGTCAGTAGGTATCATTACAGTCCTGTTCACACTGTCAGTAGGTTGGGCATCATTACAGTCCTGTTTACACTGTCAGTAGGTATCATTACAGTCCTGTTTACACTGTCAGTAGGTATCATTACAGTCCTGTTTACACTGTCAGTAGGTATCATTACAGTCCTGTTCACACTGTCGGTAGGTTGGGCATCATTACAGTCCTGTTTACACTGTCAAAAGGTCGGGTATCATTACAGTCCTGTTCACACTGTCAGTAGGTTGGGCATCATTACAGTCCTGTTTACACTGTCAGTAGGTTGGGTATCATTACAGTCCTGTTTACACTGTCAGTAGGTTGGGCATCATTACAGTCCTGTTTACACTGTCAGTAGGTTGGGCATCATTACAGTCCTGTTTACACTGTCAGTAGGTATCATTACAGTCCTGTTTACACTGTCAGTAGGTATCATTACAGTCCTGTTTACACTGTCAGTAGGTATCATTACAGTCCTGTTTACACTGTCAGTAGGTATCATTACAGTCCTGTTTACACTGTCAGTAGGTATCATTACAGTCCTGTTTACACTGTCAGTAGGTATCATTACAGTCCTGTTTACACTGTCAGTAGGTTGGGCATCATTACAGTCCTGTTTACACTGTCAGTAGGTATCATTACAGTCCTGTTTACACTGTCAGTAGGTTGGGCATCATTACAGTCCTGTTTACACTGTCAGTAGGTTAGGCATCATTACAGTTCTGTTTAAACTGTCAGTAGGTTGGGTATCATTACAGTCCTGTTTACACTGTCAGTAGGTTGGGTATCATTACAGTCCTGTTTACACTGTCAGTAGGTTGGGCATCATTACAGTCCTGTTTACACTGTCAGTAGGTTGGGCATCATTACAGTCCTGTTTACACTGTCAGTAGGTTAGGCATCATTACAGTCCTGTTTACACTGTCAGTAGGTTGGGCATCATTACAGTCCTGTTTACACTGTCAGTAGGTTGGGTATCATTACAGTCCTGTTTACACTGTCAGTAGGTTGGGCATCATTACAGTCCTGTTTACACTGTCAGTAGGTTAGGCATCATTACAGTTCTGTTTAAACTGTCAGTAGGTTGGGCATCATTACAGTCCTGTTTACACTGTCAGTAGGTTGGGCATCATTACAGTCCTGTTTACTGAAGCAGATTGGACGTACTGCCAAATTCTCAAAAGAAACCATTGGATGCGGCTTATGGTAGAGAAATGAACCATGCAGCATGCATGCCAATTGCACGCTCCCTCAAAACCTGAGACATCTGTGGCATTGTGTTGTGTGACAAAACTGCACATTTTAAAGTGGCCTTTTATTGTCCCCAGAACAAGGTGTACCTGTGTAATGAGCATGCTGTTTAATCAGCTTCCTGATGTATTTTATTTCAGCTCATGAAACATGAGACCAACACTTTACATGTTGTGTTTATATTTTTGTTCACCGTAGTAGAAAGCAGATTATTCAGTCAACGTTCCTGTCAGTCCTAGACTATGATTTTTATACATTTTATAAAATGGTGTTTGTTTCCCTGCTTAAACTTTTCTTGCGGCAACAGGTCACACATCT
Source organism: Oncorhynchus keta (assembly GCF_023373465.1). Lineage (NCBI taxonomy): Eukaryota > Metazoa > Chordata > Actinopteri > Salmoniformes > Salmonidae > Oncorhynchus > Oncorhynchus keta. Next base: position 12,732,447 of record NC_068444.1, on the reverse strand, counting down.
TGCTGCTGTGATGGCACACTGGTATTTCACCCAGTAGATATGGGAGTTTATCAAAATGTGATTTTTTTTTCAAATTCTTTGTTGATCTGTGTAATCTGAGGGAAATGTGTCTCTCTAATATGGTCATACATTGGGCAGGAGGTTAGGAAGTGCAGCTCAATTTCCACCTCATTTTGTGGGCAGTGAGCACATAGCCTGTCTTCTCTTGAGAGCCAGGTCCGTCTACGGCGGCCTTTCTCAATAGCAAGGCTATGCTCACTGAGTCTGTACATAGTCAAAGCTTTCTTTAAGTTTGGGTCAGTCACAGTGGTCAGGTATTCTGCCACTGTGTACTCTCTGTTTAGGGACAAATAGCATTCTAGTTTGCTCTGTTTTTTGTTAACTCTTTCCAATGTGTCAAGTAATTATCTTTTTGTTTTTTCATGATTTGGTTGGGTCTAATTGTGTCCTGGGGCTCTGTGGAGTGTGTTTGTGTTTGTGAACAGAGCCCCAGGACCATCTTGCTTAGGGGACTCTTCTCCAGGTTCATCTCTCTGTAGGTGATGGATTTGTTATGGAAGGTTTGGGAATGCTTCCTTTTAGGTGGTTGTGGAATAAAACAGATATTTTCTGGATTTTGATAATTAGTGGGTATTGGCCTAATTCTCATGCATTATTTGATGTTCTATGTTGTACACAGAGGATATGCTGGTCTGTCTGTCTGTCTGTCTGTCTGTCTGTCTGTCTGTCTGTCTGTCTCTCTCTCTCTCTCTCTCTCTCTCTCTCTCTCTCTCTTTCTCTCTCTCTCTCTCTCTCTCTCTCTCTCTCTCTCTCTCTCTCTCTCTCTCTCTCTCTCTCTCTCTCTCTCTCTCTCTCTCTCTCTCTCTCTCTCTCTCTCTCTCTCTCTCTCTCTCTCTCTCTCTCTCTCTCTCTCTCTCTCTCTCTATGTCCCTTGAGCAGATTGCCTCACATCTTCTCTTTCTTCAGCCAAACGTGTTTTCATCTTCCTCCCTCCAAGCCAAGGAATCTACTGCTGGCAAAGAGACAGATTCAGCAGTCTCTGTGTGTCATTGCAGCGTCTGCTATGAAAGCCTCCATATACTTTTTAAGAGAGGAGAGAGGGAGACATATATAGAAAGAGGGAGAGAGAGACAGAGAGAGAGTCAGAGAGACACAGAGAGAGAGAGAGACAGAGAGAGAGAGACATATAGAGAAAGAGAGAGAGAGAGACTTCTGTATGTCTAATGTTTACTGTTAATTTTTGTTGTTTTTCACTTTATATATTCACTTTGTATGTTGTCTACCTCACTTGCTTTGGCAATGTTAACACATGTTTCCCATGCCAATAAAGCCCTTGAATTGAATTGAAAAAATAGAGACAGAGACAGAGAGAGAGAGAGAGAGAGAGAGAGAGAGAGAGAGAGAGAGAGAGAGACAGAGTGAGAGAGAGAGGAGTAGACAGAGTGAGAGAGAGAGAGGAGTAGACAGAGTGAGAGAGAGAGAGGTAGACAGAGTGAGAGAGAGAGGAGTAGACAGAGTGAGAGAGGTAGACAGCCTTCAGATTCAGATCATGTTGATGAATAGGACAAGAACAGCCATAACAAGTAATAATAAGATTTTGCAATATCTCCCCTCTCCTACCTCTCAGTGTGGTGTCTCAAGGGTACATGTGTGTGAAAAGAAGAAACAAGAAGGATGAGGGACCAGAGGAAGAGAGGATGACAGTAAAATAATGTCAGCGTGTATGATTGAGGTGAAGTTTGGATAAACATCTAATTTTGCAGTGAGTCTGTTAGAGCATCTACTCCCTCTATCCTATCCCCTCCTTTCGCTTGTCCTCCTCTCCCTATCACTCTCTCATTTCCTCTTCTCCTACCCCCTCTCCTTTCCTACATCCTCTCTCCTCTCCTCCACGGGTTATATTGATAGCAGAGAACACATCTGAGTTGAAAGCATGAGAGTGAAGGAGATGTTTGCATTTTAATGCTGAGATATTCAAATCTGACACTCCACCACACACTCTCTCTCTCTCTCTCTCTCTCTCTCTCTCTCTCTCTCTCTCTCTCTCTCTCTCTCTCTCTCTCTCTCTCTCTCTCTCTCTCTCTCTCTCTCTCTCATTCACCCCTTTCTCTGTGGTATCCATGGAGAAGTAATACGATGCTGGGTTTAACAGGAGATTAGGATGAGGAGAGGGAGGAGAGGTGGGGGGATGTGGGGAGGTCCCCCTCTCCTTGGGGGCGAAATCACCTTGCAGCTTTTTATTCTTTTTCTTTCTCTCTGTAAAAAAAAGGGGGATGAAATGGAGCGAGGTCCGGTGACACTGTGAATAGCAGGGAATGAAGGGTGTTGCCCTGTTTGGGGATTCAGTGGGTTGGTGGGAGACTACCTTCATGTGCCCCAAATTGCACCCTATTTCCTTTATAGTGGACTACTGTTGACTAGGACCCTAAAAGTAGTGCACTATACAGGGAATAGGATGCCATTTGGAACTCAAGCCATGTCTAACCGCATGACTGGTCTTAGTCAGATCCTGGGGAAGTTGATCAAATGATCGAAGCACCTTTTCTCCCCTTCTCTCTGTCTCTCTGTCTCTCTGTCTGTCTGTCTGTCTGTCTGTCTGTCTGTCTGTCTGTCTGTCTGTCTGTCTGTCTTTCTCTTCCTATCCCTGTCCATCTCTCTACTTCTCCTCCTCCTGCAGTCTCCACCTATCTCGATCTCCCCCTTCACATTCCCCAACTCCCACTTTCCCCCTCTCTCTGTCGCAACTGTGTAAATGACGGAGTGTTTCTGACTCCTACTCTTCAAACACACCAACATGCTTGGGACCAATATCAGCCTCATGCTGGGGGCCAATATCAGCCACATGCTGGGGGCCAATATCAGCCACATGCTGGGGGCCAATATCAGCCACATGCTGGGGGCCAATATCAGCCTCATGCTGGGGGCCAATATCAGCCACATGCTGGGGGCCAATATCAGCCACATGCTGGGGGCCAATATCAGCCTCATGCTGGGGGCCAATATCAGCCACATGCTGGGGGCCAATATCAGCCACATGCTGGGGGCCAATATCAGCCACATGCTGGGGGCCAATATCAGCCACATGCTGGGGGCCAATATCAGCCACATGCTGGGGGCCAATATCAGCCTCATGCTGGGGGCCAATATCAGCCACATGCTGGGGGCCAATATCAGCCACATGCTGGGGGCCAATATCAGCCACATGCTGGGGGCCAATATCAGCCACATGCTGGGGGCCAATATCAGCCACATGCTGGGGGCCAATATCAGCCACATGCTGGGGGCCAATACCAGCTACATGCTGGGGGCCAATATCAGCCACATGCTGGGGGCCAATACCAGCCACATGCTGGGAGCCAATATTAGCCACATGCTGGGGGCCAATATTAGCCACATGCTGGGGGCCAATATTAGCCACATGCTGGGGGCCAATATTAGCCACATGCTGGGGGCCAATATCAGCCACATGCTGGGGGGCAATATTAGCCACATACTGGGAGCCAATATCAGTTAGTATTACTGTAAAGCAGCGATCCACAACTGGTGGTTTGCGACCCAAATTTGGGTCGTGGGAAGTTTTGAGTGGGTCCCAAGTGTCTGAGTAAAAAAATGTATATATTCATTTACACATTTAGTTTTATTTTATGAAAAATAATCCAGTCTGAAGTTAAATGACTAAAATCAGGCAGAAAGTGTGCACAAATGATAATGAACCTATCTTTTTAAATAATTGAACCTTTATTCAATCACACTATTGTCAAAATATAGTTTTTGGTTGATGTTGTGGTCTCAAACCAGTACACTTAACAGTCGACATCAAGAAAAAGGACACAATTGAATTATTTACAATGAAAAAGGTTGGACTGTTGTTCCCATGTCATGTAATTGGACCACTGCTGTAGAGTACTGTGGATTAGCCTGTATCTGTCACTGGATCAGGGACTGTGGGATGGACAGACAGACAGACAGACAGACAGACAGACAGACAGACAGACAGACAGACAGACAGACAGACAGACAGACAGACAGACAGACAGACAGACAGACAGATTCCCTGAGGAGAGAGGTGGTGAGGAGAGAGGTGTTGAGGAGAGAGGTGTTGAGGAGAGAGATGGTGAGGAGAGAGGGGTGAGGAGATAGGTGTTGAGGAGAGAGATGTTGAGGAGAGAGATGGTGAGGAGAGAGGTAGTGAGGAGAGAGGTGTTGAGGAGACAGGTGTTGAGGAGAGAGGTGGTGAGGAGAGAGGTGTTGAGGAGACAGGTGGTGAGGAGAGAGGTGTTGAGGAGTAAGGTGTTGAGGAGAGAGGTGTTGAGGAGACAGGTGGTGAGGAGAGAGGTGTTGAGGAGACAGGTGGTGAGGAGAGAGGTGTTGAGGAGACAGGTGGTGAGGAGAGAGGTGTTGAGGAGACAGGTGGTGAGGAGAGAGGTGTTGAGGAGACAGGTGGTGAGGAGAGAGGGGTTGAGGAGAGAGAGGTGAGGAGAGAGGTGTTGAGGAGACAGGTGTTGAGGAGAGAGGGGTTGAGGAGAGAGAGGTGAGAGGAGGAAATGAAAATCAACGAAACGAATATGAAACATGCAGCGCTGGCTTTGCTCTCATGTCTTTAAATATTTTTCTTCTCTCACTCTTTTCTTTCTGTCACCTCATTCTCTCCCTCTCTCTTTCTGTCACCTCATTCTCTCCCTCTCTCTTTCTGTCACCTCATTCTCTCCTTCTCTGTCACCTCATTCTCTCTTCTCTGTCACCTCATTCTCTCCCTTTTCTCTTTCTGTTACTTCATTCTCTCACTCTCCTCTTTCTGTCACCTCATTCTCTCCCTCTTCTCTTTCTGTCACCTCATTCTCTCCCTCTTCTCTTTCTGTCACCTCATTCTCTCACTCTTCTCTTTTTGTCACCTCCCCTCTCCCTCCCTCTCTCTCTCTGCTGCCTGGATGGGTGATTGTGTCTCAGTGTAGACAGAGAGAGCTCTCCCCTCTCCCTCCCTCCCTCCCTCTCTCTCTCTCTGCTGGCTGGATGGGTGATTGTGTCTCAGAGTAGACAGAGAGAGCTCTCCCCCCTCCCCTCCCTCTCTCTCTCTGCTGGCTGGATGGGTGATTGTGTCTCAGAATAGACAGAGAGAGCTCTTCCCCCTCCCCTCCCTCTCTCTCTCTGCTGGCTGGATGGGTGATTGTGTCTCAGTTTAGACAGAGAGAACTCTCCCCTCTCCCTCCCTCTCTCTCTCTGCTGGCTGGATGGGTGATTGTGTCTCAGTGTAGACACAGGAAGCTCTCCATCAGCAGTAGTCCTGACCTTGTCTGTGTGTCTACTCTGACCTAGGAAGAAATACAGCACAGATAATATCGCTGGCAGAGCAATACACACACACACACGCGCACGCACGCACGCATGCACACACACAAGCATACACATGTACCCTCCGCACAACGGCCCTACCAACAGCAAATTGATTCTGCAGCACCAAATTCCCATGGAGAGGAGAGGTTTATTATTCCCTGTAGAGACAGTGGTCTGACTCATTTTGTAGTGTAGAGGCAGTGTGTGTGTGTGTGTGTGTGTGTGTGTGTGTGTGTGTGTGTGTGTGTGTGTGTGTGTGTGTGTGTGTGTGTGTGTGTGTGTGTGTGTGTGTGTGTGTGTGTGTGTGTGTGTGTGTGCGTGCGCGTTCGTTCGTTCGTTCGTTCATCAGTTCTTATGTGCGTAAAAAACGTCTGCTGTCTCTGTCACTGAGGTGATAGTGTCTCTAACCTCCTCTGATAACAGGGGACACAGGCTGCACAGAGACCGTGACATTGATAGTGGCCAGGATACACACGTAGACCGTGTGTGTTTTTTGAGAGAAAGAATAGTAGTTTAGTGATTGTATGTAGCTGTATATATGTGTGTGTGTGTGTGTGTGTGTGTGTGTGTGTGTGTGTGTGTGTGTGTGTGTGTGTGTGTGTGTGTGTGTGTGTGTGTGTGTGTGTGTGTGTGTGTGTGTGTGTGTGTGTGTGTGTATGTGTGTGTGTGTGTGTGTGTGTGTGTGTGTGTGTGTGTGTGTGTGTGTGTGTGTGTGTGTGTGTGTGTGTGTGTGTAGCTGTATATATGTGTGTGTGTGTATGTGTGTGTGTGTGTGTGTGTGTGTGTGTGTGTGTGTGTGTGTGTGTGTGTGTGTGTGTGTGTGTGTGTGTGTGTGTGTGTGTGTGAGAGAGTGTATGTTTGTCCCTGTCACCCTATTGTCCCAACGGCACTGTAAGATGGAGAGTGTACAGACTCACGCACACACACACACACACGCACACACACACACACACACACACACACACACACACACACACACACACACACACACACACACACACACACACACACACACACACCGCCCTTACGGAAAAACCACAATTTCACATGTGACATTTCCAACTGTTTTGCACATGTGAAATCCAGCCTTGTCACCCATGGTACAAGTCAGTATTCGACGTCCATTCATGTCTGCGGATGTCAGGAGATGATGTGGAAACTGGCCACTAGGGGGCAACACGGAGCGATGTCAGTGCGTCTCCATTTTGCTTGGACATTGGGTATGTGGATAGAAGATGGGTGTAAGTGTCTCCCTCTGATTCTAAAAGTTGCAGGTTCAAATCCAGCAAGATAAAGATGTTTTTTGTTTTAAGCCTTTCTCACACCTTTAAACATTAACATTAACAGGGATGACATTAACATTAACAGGGATGACATTAACATTAACATTAACAGGGATGAAATTAACATTAACATTAACAGGGATGACATTAACATACCTTAAGGGAAGAATTCGGCAGTACCTGTATGGTTAGTGAGAAAGTCCATATTGCAAATGTACGGTCCCTTACTAGACGTCCGAAATCGTTTGTAAAATTCGCGGACGGCGTCGGGCCGAGCGGCAGGGCCGGACCTACCAGGAAGTCATCAAATGAACGTTGTCGGACATTCGGTTTCCGTTTTACAAAAATAATAAGATTTATGTCATTTTTCCCATGTCCCGGAAATTCCCACAAGAGGGCATAAGCAATCATATGGCTATTGCTACAAAACATCACGATTCACGACGGGGCCTTATCTCGAAAACTGAAAATATTTAGAAGCCGAAACTCGGTGAGCGTAGGGGCGGCATAATGGGCAGTTGGCCCCGAACAAGATGGCGTCTAGGCCTCAACGGTTTTTGAGTTATGGCCATTTATCTGGGATTAAAGGTCCAAAATGAAAATAGAGAAATTATTTTTCCACTTCACGTCAAAGTCAAGGAGCCTCCGGTGTCAATAAAAAAGAACCAGCCATTTATCTATCGTCATTTAAGAGAAATCGTACAACGACACCTTGGTGATGTTCACGGATAGGTGTTTTTTTTTTTTCAACGGTTACAGATCCAGTTGCAGGTTGTTCTTACGAATCTTTTTAAAGTGTGCTGCGGAGCTCTGCGAGATTTCTGTGATTTTCTATGATTTTCTGAAATAACACACACTCACTAAACCCTCCGTAAATAACTCAGTTCTTAACGTAAAGACTTAAAACTCAGGATTCTGTAAAGGCATACCCCAATCATGATATGAGTTTATTTATAGCTTCCTGTGCCAACCGGAAGTGCCTTTAATGGTGTCACAGTGGCAGTTTCCATGGGTTAAAAAGGTCAGATCTTTTCAAAACTTCATATGTGTGACTAGGTAACCCTCATGAACTGTAAATCAGTCATTTCTCCCAGCAGATGTCAAAGAAAAGCTCTCACACGCACACACAGCAAGGATGGAGTGAAAAAGTGTGGTTCTTAAAGACACAGAGAGCAGGCAATGGCATAAACATAATGTCTAGGCCGTGCCGAGTTCAACGAGATATCCCGCTTGACCGTAGCTCGCTCGGTCTGAGCGCAGCGACCATTAGAAAAGTAGGCCCAAAATGAAGCCTGCCCCACAACGTCATTTGCTTTTGGGTGACAGTGAGAGAACCGTTAGGGTGAGAAGCACAATTCGACCTCAGGTATGTTCCTAAGGTCCTTCCGATCCGTGCAAGCCTAACGTTGACAGTGTGGCATTAACCCTTAATAGTTAAAAGATGGTGTTTACTTCAAAAAGTTTGCATTGATTTCTCTCCCCATAGGAATACATTGCCTTTACCCCTAAATTCAACCTGAAGTCTATATGGGTTATGAATGCCGTATGAACCTGTCTTTGGTAACAGTCCATCAGGCCAGTATGAGGTCTACCTGTGTTGATTCTAAGCTTCCTGGACCAACCGGAAGTGGTTAAAATCACCCTAAAAGTGTTTTTCCATTACCTGCCTGCAGTTTGATAGACATAGTGCATTCAACCCTGTGTAAATCAGTCAATTCTTAACGTAAGGACTTAAAACTCAGGATTCTGTAAAAGCATAGCCCAGTGAGGATATGTGTTGACTTATAGCTTCCTGTGACAACCGGAAGTGCCTTAATTGGTGTCTCAGGGGCTGTTTCGAGGGGTTAAAAAAGTCAGATCTGTCCAAAACTTCATATGTGTGATTAGGCAACCCCCATGAACTGTAAATCAGTCATTTTTCCCATAAAATTTCAAAGGAAAACTAAATCACACAGACACACAACTTGGAAGGAGGGACGTATTGGGGTTTGTAGAGACAGACAGTGCCTCCAATAGTTAGCTTTGTTCGAGCTAAAAAAGAACCGTCAGACCTAGAGTTCGAAACTTTAGAAACCTGTTCTAGGCCTCGGGTCGATAGTGCGTGGTGAGTTAGGTGGCTCTAGAAGGTTCTCGGACCGAGAAATAGCCTCGTACATTTGCAATGTCTTCAATTCATTTTGACCATTACGAAAATGGCGACATTTAGAAAAGTCTCAGAGACACAAGACTAGGTGCATTGAAACCGGCTCGGGCCATAGAGACGGACCACAACGTTTCGGTCCGATAGCTCATTCAAGGACCCCATAGCAAGGCATTGAAAAAATGGATTTTCAGCACCAATTAGGGTTTTACTCGGGCACCGAAGGACCTATCGAGCCGAAACTCGGGATTCGGGGTCGCCTCACATAGGCCTTCACATAATGTCTGACCTGGACCCGCAGCTAGAACGTAACTATGTGTTTTACGTTTTTATTATGTTTTAAACTAATGGCGCTGTGAATTATGGGCCTGCTCTGACATATGTGATAGTTGGCTTCTAAATGAGTTGGAAAAAGTGGGTTTGGTGTCAATTGGTATCAGTTTGGTGTCAGAATGACATCTAATTGACTGGTGGACACTGACTTGCTAGTTGACTTTTGTACATTAGCAATATGTTTAAACGGAGAGGGACCATCACCAAAATGGCATTCTGAAATCAACACAAAAATGGCATCACCATAGTCTCCAGGCTGTGCAGAGTTCAACGAGACGCCCCGCTTGACCGTAGCTCGCTCTGAGTGCAGTGACCTTGAAAAAAAGCAGAACCAAAATGAAGCCTGGCCCTCAATGTCATTTGCTTTTGGGTGACAGTGAGAGAACCGTTAGGGTGAGAAGCACAATTCGACCTCAGGTACGTTCCTGAGGTCCTCCCGATCCGTGCAAGCCTAACCTTGACCGTGTGGCATTAACCCTTAACAGTTAAAATAAGGTGTTTACTTCAAACAGTTTGCATTGACTTCTCTCCCCATAGGAATACATTGCCTGCACCTCTAAATTCAACCTGAGGCCTATGTGGGTTATGAATGCCTTATGAACCTGTCTTCTATGACAGTCCATCAGCTCACTATGAGGTCTACCTGTGCCGATTCTAAGCTTCCTGAAGCAACCGGAAGTGGTTAAATTGACCCAAAAGGTGTTTTGATGTACATAACCTTCAAAGGTGAAAATGACTACATTCAACCCTGTGTAGATCGTAGATCAGTCAATTCTTAACTTAAAGACTTAAAACTCAGGATTCTGTAAGTTTCTATGTCAATCAAGACATGGGTTTACTTATAGCTTCCTGTGCCAACCGGAAGTGCCTTTAATGATGTCACAGTGGCAGTTTCCAAGGGTTAAAAAGGTCAGATCTTTTCAAAACTTCATATGTGTGACTAGGTAACCCTCATGAACTGTAAATCAGTCATTTCTCCCAACAGATGTCAAAGAAAAGCTCTCACACGCACACACAGCAAGGATGGAGTGAAAAGTGCGGTTCTCAAAGACACAGAGAGCAGGCAATGGCATAAACATAATCTCTAGGCCGTGCCGAGTTCAACGAGATATCCCGCTTGACCGTAGCTCGCTCGGTCTAAGCGCAGCGACCATTAGAAAAGTAGGCCCAAAATGAAGCCTGCCCCACAACGTCATTTGCTTTTGGGTGACCGTGAGAGAACCGTTAGGGTGAGAAGCACAATTCGACCTCAGGTACGTTCCTAAGGTCCTCCCGACCATGTGGCATTAACCCTTAATAGTTAAAATAAGGTGTTAACTTCAAAGAGTTTGCATTGTCTTCTCTCCCCATAGGAATACATTGCCTGCACCCCTAAATTCAACCTGAAGCCTATGTGGGTTATGAATGTCGTATGAACCTGTCTTCTATGACAGTCCATCAGACCACTATGAGGTCTACCTGTGCCAATTATAAGCTTCCTGAAGCAACCGGAAGTGGTTGAAATCACCTTATCAGTGTTGATCCATACACTGCATGCAGTTTGATAGACATAGTGCATTCAACCCTGTGTAGATCAGTCAATTCTTAACTTAAAGACTTAAAACTCAGGATTCTGTAAGTGGCTATGTCAATCAAGACATGTGTTTACTTATAGCTTCCTGTGCCAACCGGAAGTGCCTTTAATTGGGTCACACTGTCTGTTTTGAAGGGTTAGAAAAGTCACATCTCTCCAAAACTTCATATGTGTGACCAGGTAACCCTCCTAAACTGTAAATCAGTCATTTCTCCCAGCAGATGTCAAAGAAAAGCTCTCACACGCACACACAGCAAGGATGGAGTGAAAAGTGTGGTTCTCAAAGACACAGAGAGCAGGCAATGGCATAAACATAATGTCTAGGCAGTGCCGAGTTCAACGAGATATCCCGCTTGACCGTAGCTCGCTCGGTCTGAGCGCAGCGACCATTAGAAAAGTAGGCCCAAAATGAAGCCTGCCCCACAACGTCATTTGCTTTTGGGTGACAGTGAGAGAACCGTTAGGGTGAGAAGCACAATTCGACCTCAGGTATGTTCCTAAGGTCCTTCCGATCCGTGCAAGCCTAACGTTGACCGTGTGGCATTAACCCTTAATAGTTAAAAGAAGGTGTTTACTTCAAAGAGTTTGCATTGACTTCTCTCTCCCCATAGGAATACATTGCCTTTACCCCTAAATTCAACCTGAGGTCTATATGGGTTATGAATGCCGTATGAACCTGTCTTTGGTAACAGTCCATCAGGCCAGTGTGAGGTCTACCTGTGTTGATTCTAAGCTTCCTGGACCAACCGGAAGTGGTTAAAATCACCCTAAAAGTGTTTTTCCATTACCTGCCTGCAGTTTGATAGACATAGTGCATTAAACCCTGTGTAAATCAGTCAATTCTTAACGTAAGGACTTAAAACTCAGGATTCTGTAAAAGCATAGCCCAGTGAGGATATGTGTTGACTTATAGCTTCCTGTGCCAACCGGAAGTGCCTTAATTGGTGTCTCAGGGGCTGTTTCGAGGGGTTAAAAAGTCAGATCTGTCCAAAACTTCATATGTGTGATTAGGCAACCCCCATGAACTGTAAATCAGTCATTTTTCCCATAAAATTTCAAAGGAAAACTAAATCACACAGACACACAACTTGGAAGGAGGGACGTATTGGGGTTTGTAGAGACAGACAGTGCCTCCAATAGTTAGCTTTGTTCGAGCTAAAAAGAACCGTCAGACCTAGAGTTCGAAACTTTAGAAACCTGTTCTAGACCTCGGGTCGATAGTGCGTGGTGAGTTAGGTGGCTCTAGAAGGTTCTCGGACCGAGAAATAGCCTCGTACATTTGCAATGATTTCAATTCATTTTGACCATTACGAAAATGGCGACATTTAGAAAAGTCTCAGAGACACAAGACTAGGTGCATTGGAACCGGCTCGGCCCATAGAGACGGACCCCAACGTTTCGGTCCGATAGCTCATTCAAGGACCCCATAGCAAGGCATGGAAAAAGTGGATTTTCAGCACCAATTAGGGTTTTACTCGGGCACCGAAGGACCTATCGAGCCGAAACTCGGGATTCGGGGTCGCCTCACATAGGCCTTCACATAATGTCTGACCTGGACCCGCAGCTAGAACGTAACTATGTGTTTTACGTTTTTATTATGTTTTAAACTAAAGGCGCTGTGAATTATGGGCCTGCTCTGACATATATGATAGTTGGCTTCTAAATGAGTTGGAAAAAGTGGGTTTGGTGTCAATTGGTATCAGTTTGGTGTCAAAATGACATCTAATTGACTGATGGACACTGACTTGCTAGTTGACTTTTGTACATTAGCAATATGTTTAAACGGAGAGGGACCATCACCAAAAGTGACATTCTGAAATCAACCCTAACGAGCCATGGAGATGAACCAGAATCACTGCCCAGCTATCCCGAGTTCATCGGGCCAGTCAATTTCACATTCCTGCAGGATTTTTATAGCATGACAAATTCGTGATGGTACCTGCCCATTGAACCACATTGCAAATGCACAGTGACTTTGCAAAAGTGAGAAAACATAAACAAATGGACATGATGAAATCAACACAACGAGTGATGGAAATGTACAACTATCACTGCTCAGCCATCCTGTGTTCATCAGACCAGTCAATTTTGCATTTTTGAGCATGTCAAATTTCATATGGTAAATGCACATTGAAACATATTGCAAATGCGCGTGCACTTGCAATATGATTCTATAGTGAAAAAACATCAACTAATGGACATGATGAAATCAACACAACGAGTGATGGAAATGTACAACTATCACTGCTCGGCCATCCTGTGTTCATCAGACCAGTCAATTTTGCATTTTTGAGCATGTCAAATTTCATATGGTAAATGCACATTGAAACATATTGCAAATGCGCGCGCACTTGCAATATGATTCTATAGTGAAAAACATCAACTAATGGACATGATGAAATCAACACAACGAGTGATGGAAATGTACAACTATCACTGCTCGGCCATCCTGTGTCCATCAGACCAGTCAATTTTGCATTTTTGAGCATGTCAAATTTCATATGGTAAATGCACATTGAAACATATTGCAAATGCGCGTGCACTTGCAATATGATTCTATAGTGTAAAAACATCACCTAATGGACATGATGAAATCAACACAACGAGTGATGGAAATGTACAACTATCACTGCCCGGCCATCCTGTGTTCCCATAGCGAGCATTAATATCAGAATGACCGGTAAATGCATTTACAACCATATTTTTATTTTTGGGTTACCAGTTGCACAACAATGCACGTGCATTTGCAATATGATTCTATAGTGAAAAACATCACCTAATGGACATGATGAAATCAACACAACGAGTGATGGAAATGTACAACTATCACTGCTCGGCCATCCTGTGTCCATCAGACCAGTCAATTTTGCATTTTTGAGCATGTCAAATTTCATATGGTAAATGCACATTGAAACATATTGCAAATGCGCGTGCACTTGCAATATGATTCTATAGTGAAAAAACATCAACTAATGGACATGATGAAATCAACACAACGAGTGATGGAAATGTACAACTATCACTGCTCGGCCATCCTGTGTCCATCAGACCAGTCAATTTTGCATTTTTGAGCATGTCAAATTTCATATGGTAAATGCACATTGAAACATATTGCAAATGCGCGTGCACTTGCAATATGATTCTATAGTGTAAAAACATCACCTAATGGACATGATGAAATCAACACAACGAGTGATGGAAATGTACAACTATCACTGCCCGGCCATCCTGTGTTCCCATAGCGAGCATTAATATCAGAATGACCGGTAAATGCATTTACAACCATATTTTTATTTTTGGGTTACCAGTTGCACAACAATGCACGTGCATTTGCAATATGATTCTATAGTGAAAAACATCACCTAATGGACATGATGAAATCAACACAACGAGTGATGGAAATGTACAACTATCACTGCTCGGCCATCCTGTGTCCATCAGACCAGTCAATTTGCATTTTTGAGCATGTCAAATTTCATATGGTAAATGCACATTGAAACATATTGCAAATGCGCGTGCACTTGCAATATGATTCTATAGTGAAAAACATCAACTAATGGACATGATGAAATCAACACAACGAGTGATGGAAATGTACAACTATCACTGCTCGGCCATCCTGTGTCCATCAGACCAGTCAATTTTGCATTTTTGAGCATGTCAAATTTCATATGGTAAATGCACATTGAAACATATTGCAAATGCGCGTGCACTTGCAATATGATTCTATAGTGTAAAAACATCACCTAATGGACATGATGAAATCAACACAACGAGTGATGGAAATGTACAACTATCACTGCCCGGCCATCCTGTGTTCCCATCCTGTGTAAATGCATTTCATATTTTTAGTTACCACAACAATGCAGCATTTCATGATTCTTTGAAAAACATCACCTAATGGACATGATGAAATGAGTGATGGAAATGTACAACTATCACTGCTCGGCCATCCTGTGTCCATCAGACCAGTCAATTTTGCATTTTTGAGCATGTCAAATTTCATATGGTAAATGCAAACATATTGCAAATGCGCGTGCACTTACAATATGATTCTATAGTGAAAAAAACATCACCTAATGTTCACGATGAAATCAACACAACAGTGATGGAAAGGAACAACTATCACTGCCCGGCCATCCTGTGTTCCCATAGCGGGCATTAATATCAGAATGACCGGTAAATGCATTCACAACCATATTTTCATTTTTGGGTTACCAGGTGCCTATTTTCAATCACCAGTTGCACAACAATGCGTATCCATCAGAATATTTTAAACAGTCCATAAAGCACTCAGGACGGACTCCATAGATAGAGGGCCGTAGTAGGGTACTCCCATAGCGGGCATGGATAATAGGAGTCCCGGTAAATGCATTTACAACCATATTTTAATTTTTGGGTTACCAGTTGCACAACAATGCACGTGCATTTGCAATATGATTCTATAGTGAAAAAACATCACCTAATGGACATGATGAAATCAACACAACAAGTGATGGAAATGTACAACTATCACTGCCAGGCCATCCTGTGTTCATCAGACCAGTCAATTTCACATTCCTGCAGGATTTTTATAGCATGACAAATTCGTGATGGTACCTGCCCATTGAACCATATTGCAAATGCACAGTGACTTTGCAAAAGTGAGAAAACATAAACAAATGGACATGATGAAATCAACACAACGAGTGATGGAAATGTACAACTATCACTGCTCAGCCATCCTGTGTTCATCAGACCAGTCAATTTTGCATTTTTGAGCATGTCAAATTTCATATGGTAAATGCACATTGAAACATATTGCAAATGCACGTGCACTTACAATATGATTCTATAGTGAAAAAACATCACCTAATGGACATGATGAAATCAACACAACGAGTGATGGAAATGTACAACTATCACTGCTCGGCCATCCTGTGTCCATCAGACCAGTCAATTTTGCATTTTTGAGCATGTCAAATTTCATATGGTAAATGCACATTGAAACATATTGCAAATGCGCGTGCACTTGCAATATGATTCTATAGTGTAAAAACATCACCTAATGGACATGATGAAATCAACACAACGAGTGATGGAAATGTACAACTATCACTGCCCGGCCATCCTGTGTTCCCATAGCGAGCATTAATATCAGAATGACCGGTAAATGCATTTACAAGCATATTTTTGGGGGTTACCAGGTGCCTATTTTCAATCACCAGTTGCACAACATGCGTATCCATCAGAATATTTTAAACAGTCCATAAAGCACTCAGGACGGACTCAATAGATAGAGGGCCGTAGTAGGGTACTCCCATAGCGGGCATGGACAATAGGCGTCCCGGTAAATGCATTTACAACCATATTTTTATTTTTGGGTTACCAGTTGCACAACAATGCACGTGCATTTGCAATATGATTCTATAGTGAAAAAACATCACCTAATGGACATGATGAAATCAACACAACGAGTGATGGAAAGGAACAACTATCACTGCCAGGCCATCCTGTGTTCATCAGGCCAGTCAATTTCACATTCCTGCAGGATTTTTATAGCATGACAAATTCGTGATGGTACCTGCCCATTGAACCATATTGCAAATGCACAGTGACTTTGCAAAAGTGAGAAAACATAAACAAATGGACATGATGAAATCAACACAACGAGTGATGGAAAGGTACAACTCTCACTGCTCGGCCATCCTGTGTTCATCAGACCAGTCAATTTTGCATTTTTGAGCAAGGTCAAATTTCATATGGTAAATGCACATTGAAACATATTGCAAATGCACGTGCACTTACAATATGATTCTATAGTGAAACAACATCACCTAACGGAGATGATGAAATCAACACAACGAGTGATGGAAATGTACAACTATCACTGCTCGGCCATCCTGTGTTCATCAGACCAGTCAATTTTGCATTTTTGAGCAAGGTCAAATTTCATATGGTAAATGCACATTGAAACATATTGCAAATGCACGTGCACTTGCAATATGATTATATAGTGAAAAACATCACAAAATGGACATGATGAAGTCAACACACAACGAGTGATGGAAAGGAACAACTATCACTGCCCGGCCATCCCGAGTTCATCAGGCCAGTCAATTTTGCATTTCTGCAGGATTTTTGAGCATGTCAAATTTCTTACGTCATTTGGCCCACAAAAAAAATCCTTATGCACAATTTAAAAAAATATATAAAAAATATGATAATAAAATTGGACAAAAGTATATTCATACAGTTCTTACACATGTGTAATTGACAAAAAAATTGAAAGAATTTCAAAAACGGTCCAGAAAGCACTTTTTAAGGGTGTGTGAAGTTTTTACAAAATTTTGACATTTTTGACTTTTGACTTTTGACTTCCTATGAAATCATATTGGAATTGGACAAAACATATTCCTTATGCGCATGTAAAAAAAAAAAAAAAAAATTATGATAATAAAATTGGACAAAAGTATATTCATACAGTTCTTACACATGTGTAATTGACAAAAAATCGAAAGAATTTCGAAAAACGGTCCAGAAAGCACTTTTTTATGGGTGTGTGAAGTTTTTTACAAAATTTTGACATTTTTGACTTTTGACTTTTGACTTCCTATGAAATCATATTGGAATTGGACAAAACATATTCCTTATGCGCATATAATTAAAAAAAAAAAATTATGATAATAAAATTGGACAAAAGTATATTCATACAGTTCTTACACATGTGTAATTGACAAAAAAATCGAAAGAATTTCGAAAAACGGTCCAGAAAGCACTTTTTTAAGGGGTGATAAGTTTTTGAAAAAAATTTCATTTTTTCAAAATTTTACTTTTGGACATTGACTTGGGTTACATCTCCAATATGAAAAACCCCGGTGGAGCGCATTTGCCCCCTGTTGAATTTTTAAAGTGTTACAACTGGCAATTACCATATGGCATTTGCAATACACTTTGCATGAATCAACGCCGAATTGGGTGGTATTGGCCAATGTGTATATGGTTTGTCCGATGCCAATGACTTGCCATTCATTTTTGTCCAATACAGGGGGACTTACCTTAATTAACATTAACATTAACAGGGATGACATTAACATTAACAGGGATGACATTAACATTAACATTAACAGGGATGACATTAACATTAACATTGATGACATTAACATTAACATTAACAGGGATGACATTAACATTAACATTAACAGGGATGACATTAACATTAACATGAACAGGGATGACATTAACATTAACATTAACAGGGATGACATTAACATTAACAGGGATGACATTAACATTAACATTAACAGGGATGACATTAACATTAACAGGGATGACATTAACATTAACAGGGATGACATTAACATTAACAGGGATGACATTAACATTAACAGGGATGGCATGCCACATTAACAGGGATGGCATGCCACATTAACAGGGATGACATTAACAGGGATGACATTAACATTAACAGGGATGACATTAACAGGGATGACATTAACAGGGATGACATTAACATTAACAGGGATGACATTAACAGGGATGACATTAACAGGGATGACATTAACATTAACAGGGATGACATTAAAATTAACAGGGATGACGTTAACATTAACATTAACAGGGATACCATTAACATCAACCTTAAAAGGGATGACATTAACATTAACAGGGATGACATTAACATTAACAGGGATGACATTAACATTAACAGGGATGACATTAACATTAACATTAACAGGGATCACATTAATATTAACAGGGATGACGTTAACATTAACATGGATGACATTAACATTAACAGGGATGACATTAACATCAACATTAACAGAGATCACATTAATATTAACAGGGATGACGTTAACATTAACATTAACAGGGATGACATTAACATTAACAGGGATGACATTAACATCAACATTAACAGGGATCACATTAATATTAACAGGGATGACGTTAACATTAACATTAACAGGGATGACATTAACATTAACAGGGATGACGTTAACATTAACAGGGATCACATTAATATTAACAGGGATGACGTTAACATTAACATTAACAAGGATTACATTAATATTAACAGGGATGACGTTAACATTAACATTAACAGGGATGCCATTAACATTAACAGGGATGACATTAACATTAACAGGGATGCCATTAACATTAACAGGGATGACATTAACATTAACCTGTTACTCCTACCCCATACTTTTTCGAACATTCTGTTAAAAATCGTGCAACATTTCAGCACCCTGCTGCTCATGCCAGGAATATAGTATATGCATATGATTAGTATGTGTGGATAGAAAACACTCAGACGTTTATAAAACTGGTTAAATCACGGCTGTGACTATAACAGAACGTGTGTTTCATCGAAAAGCGCAGGAAAATCTGATCACTGAAAATGGAAATATATATCCATCCGCCACTTCAACCCACTGATAAAGGCGAACCACAATAAATGGGGCTGAGGTTGCAATACTACCTACAGCTTCCACACGATGTCAACAGTCTTGTCATTTGCCTAGGCTTTGTTTCTTGATCAAACGAAGAAGAGACAAGCCATTTGTTCAAGCCTCCGACCAGATATTTTGGTTGAGATTTACCCGGACATTATTTCCAGATGGACAGCTAAAGAATATACTTCGCCTCGTGATCAATTTGATCGCTTATTAACGTTTACTAATACCTAAAGCTGCATTACAAAATTATTTAGAAGTGTTTTGTGAAAGTTTATCGTCAACTTTTTTAATTTAAAAAAATGACGTTACGTTATAAGACGCTATTTTTTTCGTTTATCACACAGTCTTCATAGATTGATATCTAGGCTATATATGGACCGATTTAATAAAAAAAAAAAATACCCAATAGTGATTATGGGACATCTAGGAGTGCCAACAAAGAAGATGGTCAAAGGTAATGAATGTTTTATATTTTATTTGTGCGGTTTGTGTAGCGACGACTATGCTAATTATTTTGTTTACGTCCCCTGCTGGTCTTTTGGGGTGTTACATGCTATCAGATAATAGCTTCTCATGCTTTCGCCGAAAAGCATTTTAAAAATCTGACTTGTTGCCTGGATTCACAACGAGTGTAGCTTTATTTCAATACCCTGCATGTGTATTTTAATGAACGTTTGAGTTTTAACTAGTACTATTAGCATTTAGCGTAGAGCATTTGCATTTCCAGATGTCTAGATGGGACGCCTGCGTGTCAGGTAGGAGCAAGAGGTTAACAGGGATGTCATTAACATTAACAGGGATGACATTAACATTAACATTAACAGGGATGACGTTAACATTAAGTTGTACTTTAAAAGTAGTTTTACTACTGCACAGAACAATCCCAAGTTTCCTCTCCGAACAAAAATGGAGTTAAAAGTGTGGGCGTAGAACCCATAACAACAAACAGCATTAGTTAGCAGTGTGGCAGCATAAACAAAAGGTTATGGGGGTTGGTTGAAAACTTTTAGTTCACCACCTGCTGTAATGATTCACAGAAACAGAGCTGCTGTGTTCATAGCAGGGTGATAACAGTAACAGTCAATAGTTGCTATTCATTCTAGAACTCGTTGTTTTCTGACAGAAGGGAAAAGGAGAGAAAGGTGGAGAAGTAAAAAAAATTAAAATAAAATGGATGTCAGTGGCAACAATGGTTAGTATTGTATGCATCACAAAGCAGCTGACCTTTGAACCAGTGTGTAGATGCGTTTAGCAATTAATCAGAAGTACGTCATCAATAATGTCCAAAGATTGTTTTAATCACATGCTTTTTCAAACTGCCAACTGATGCCGAAAGATCCAACTGATTCTGCCGTGGTTCCGGTGCTTTCTTCGATTCCACAGCTGCTTTCAAACACGGACCTCTACTGGACACCGTACTTAGAAAAACCTAGTTAGGATTGTGTACTTGTGGTTTCACCTGACCGGTGGCGTAGCAGGTAGAGTAGGGAGCTATGGGACAGTCAGGGAAAGGAGGGAGTTTGACTCCTGTTGAAAACACACTGTCTTAGAACATAGTTTCACTTTCTGCACTGTTGTTCAAATACTTTTTAATTATTTAGTAAAGTATAAGTTTCTGTCTTAAGCACAGTAATTAAGACCATGGATTCAGATTTTTTGAAATAGTCAACTTGAAGGCAAAACAGGGAGGCATGATGTTAACCTGGTAGTCCAACTGAGTATTGGTTACTAAAGAGAACGATCTACCGCTGAGTTTTGATGAAAACAGTGGAGATGTTTTTTTTATTTTTGATATATATCTGATAATCACACACTGCTATTTGTTGCTGACCAGCTGATGTCTCTAATGTGGATCGTGAACAGATAATGAATCTCTGAGTACTGAACCATTTTCCGGCACAATTTGATGAAAGTGCCAAAGTCTTCAGAAAGCTTTGGTTTCCCATCACTAGTTAGTAAGTCATTTACAATATTAAAAACTATTCAAATTCAAAACTATTCAAAAGGTTTCTCTGTATAGAGTGTTTGATAAATGACTAAAATGTTTAAAAACATTTGTTAAAAAATGTACTTTAAATTTCTGGCAAAACATTGCAGGTAATCTATAGGTCACTTGCTGCCACTAGCAATCCTTGCCAGTAACCTACTTTGCCTTCACTGACTCTTCTGCTGGCAGGGAACGTCATCCCTGTTAATGTTAATGTCATCGCTGTTAATGTTAATGTCATCCCTGTTAATGTTAACGTCATCCCTGTTAATGTTAATGTCATCCCTGTTAATGTTAACGTCATCCCTGTTAATGTTAATGTCATCAATGTTAATGTTAATGTCATCCCTGTTAATGTTAATGTTAATGTCATCCCTGTTAATGTTAATGTCATCCCTGTTAATGTTAATGTCATCCCTGTTAATGTTAACGTCATCCCTGTTAATGGTAATGTTAATGTCATCAATGTTAACGTTAATGTTAATGTCATCCCTGTTAATGTTATTGTCATCCCTGTTAATGTTAATGTCATCCCTGTTAATGTTAATGTCATCCCTGTTAATGTTAATGTCATCCCTGTTAACGTCATCCCTGTTAATGTTAATGTTAATGTCATCAATGTTAACGTTAATGTTAATGTCATCTCTGTTAATGTTAACATCATCCCTGTTAATGTTAATGTCATCCCTGGTAATGTTAATGTCATCCCTGTTAATGTTAATGTCATCCCTGTCGTTAACATTAACATTTGATGTCCTCACAAACACACATCGGCAAAACTGATGCATTTGGGAACAACACTTAGTTCTAAAATGGCTGTTTTCTTGTGAGAGAAAATATGTCTCCAGCTATGTATCATATGGTATATTTCACCTTTATTTAACCAGGTAGGCTAGTTGAGAACACCTTTATTTAACCAGGTAGGCTAGTTGAGACCAAGTTCTCATTTACAACTGTGACCTGGCCAAGATAAAGCGAAGCAGTGCGACACAAACAACAACACAGAGTTACACATGAAGTAAACAAGTGTACAGTCAATAATACAATAAAAAGAAAAGTCTATATGCGGTGTGTGCTAATGGCGTGAGGAGGTAAGGCAATAAATAGGCCATAGTACAGAAGTAATTACAATTTAGCAAATTAACACTGGAGTGATAGATGAGCAGAAGATGGTGTGTAAGTTGTGATACTGGTGTGCAAAAGAGCAGAGAAGTAAATAAAAACAATATGGGGATGAGGTAGGTAGATTGGATGGGCTATTTACAGATGGCCTACGTTCAGCTGCAGCGATCGATTAGCTGCTCAGATAGCTGATGTTTTAAGTTAGTGAGGGAAATATGAGTCTCCAGCTTCAGCGATTTTTGCAGTTGATTCCTGTCATTGGCAGCAGAGAACTGTAAGGAAAGGCGGCCAAAGTGGGTGTTAGCTTTGGGGATGACCAGTGAGATATACTGTACCTGCTGGAGCGCGTGCTATGGGTGAGTGTTGTTATCGGGACCGGTGAGCTGAGATAACGCGGAGCTTAACCTAGCAAAGACATATAGATGACCTGGAGCCAGTGGGTTTGGCGACGAGTATGTAGCGAGGGCCAGCCAACTAGAGCATACAGTGGTGGGTAGTATATGGGGCTTTGGTGACAAAATGGATGGCACTATGATAGACTGCATCCAGTTTGCTGAGTAGTATTGGAAGCTATTTTGTAAATGACATCTCCGAAGTCGAGGATCGGTCGGATAGTCAGTTTTACGAGGGTATGTTTGGCGATGTGGTTGGGGTGTGTGTGTGTGTGTGTGTGTCTGTGTCCGCTATGTCTCTTTATGCCTCAACTACTGTTGACTAGGACCATAAAAGTAGTGCACTATACAGGGAATAGGCTGCCATTTGGAACTCAAGCCATGTCTAACCGCATGACTGGTCTTAGTCAGAGCCCGGAGAAGTTGATCAAATGATCGAAGCACCTTTTCTCCCCGTCCGTCCGTCCGTCCGTCCGTCCGTCTGTCTGTCTGTCTGTCCGTCTGTCCCTCTGTCCCTCTGTCCGTCTCTCCCTCTGTCCGTCCGTCTGTCCGTCCGTCTGTCCGTCCGTCTGTCTGTCTCCATCCCTGTCTCTGTCTGTTTCTATCTGTCTGTCTCTTTCATCCTGTTAGGGTTAAGTGTCTTGCTCTGGCAGACCTTTGTGTACCCTCCCAGTAGCCCACATTATGTCAGATGGACTCTCAATAACTCTTAATGCCTCTTAGTGGCTGATACAATGCAATATTATTGAATGCTTAAAACCTAATAGTACATTTTGGCCTTTGTCCAGCAGTACAGGTAACCTGAGAGAAAACCTTTTTAGTGATTTATGTGTTTCAATTGGACAGAAAGAGAGGAACACTGGGTGGACCCATACACTACACACACTACACAGCACACACACTCCTCAGAGATTCAAAACTGATTATAAATGTGTTCATTTCTGTGTTCTACCCTGAGGGTAGGCTAAATCTGATGTGGGAACGTATTCGTTTTCAAGGTGAACAAAATAATAAAACAGAGCATCAAAAACATGTTGAAAAAATAAATGACTTGGAGAACTGTTTGAAATTCGAGACCGGCAACTCAGTAGCATGATTTCTTTTGACACTAAGTTCTAAAATGGAATACACAAGAAATCTGGAATATTTGCATTGCTAAGAACACTCAGATTCTCAGAATTCCACTCAACCATTAAGTTGAATGTTCTGTTCTTCTAGAACGTGGCTAGTGATTACGACAAACGAGCTCCAACAATTCAAACGCAATGTAGCAACAGCCACAGTTAATAAAGCTGCAATGTAACGTTTCCTTACAAAAGCAAAAAAAAATAGCAAAGTGTTTTGGGGATACTAAGTTACAACAGTCATTCAGGTAGCAAACTCCCAAACTCCCAGCCTTCAAAGTGAGTGACACCGTTCACTCAAAATGACACAACAGTAATGCCACCGCTGCCTCTTTGGTTACACCCTCTCATACATTGGAGTGGGAATTCAGAACACCCGCAGTGGATAAAAAACACATAGCCATGATGGAGTACTCACAGGGACAGTAAAGAGGAGAGGTGGAGTACTCACAGTGAGAGTGAAGAGGAGAGGTGGAGTACTCACAGTGAGAGTAAAGAGGAGAGGTGGAGTACTCACAGGGAGAGTGAAGAGGAGAGGTGGAGTACTCACAGGGAGAGTAAAGAGGAGAGGTGGAGTACTCACAGGGAGAGTGAAGAGGAGAGGTGGAGTACTCACAGGGAGAGTAGAGAGGAGAGGTGGAGTACTCACAGGGAGAGTAAAGAGGAGAGGTGGAGTACTCACAGTGAGAGTGAAGAGGAGAGGTGGAGTACTCACAGGGAGAGTAAAGAGGAGAGGTGGAGTACTCACAGGAGAGTAAAGAGGAGAGGTGGAGTACTCACAGGGAGAGTAAAGAGGAGAGGTGGAGTACTCACAGGAGAGTGAAGAGGAGAGGTGGAGTACTCACAGGGAGAGTGAAGAGGAGAGGTGGAGTACTCACAGGAGAGTAAAGAGGAGAGGTGGAGTACTCACAGGAGAGTAAAGAGGAGAGATGGAGTACTCACAGGGAGAGTAAAGAGGAGAGGTGGAGTACTCACAGTGAGAGTAAAGAGGAGAGGTGGAGTACTCACGGGGAGAGTAAAGAGGAGAGGTGGAGTACTCACAGTGAGAGTAAAGAGGAGAGGTGGAGTACTCACAGGGAGAGTAAAGAGGAGAGGTGGAGTACTCACAGGGAGAGTAAAGAGGAGAGGTGGAGTACTCACAGGGAGAGTAAAGAGGAGAGGTGGAGTACTCACAGTGAGAGTAAAGAGGAGAGGTGGAGTACTCACAGGGAGAGTGAAGAGGAGAGGTGGAGTACTCACAGGGAGAGTAAAGAGGAGAGGTGGAGTACTCACAGGGAGAGTAAAGAGGAGAGGTGGAGTACTCACAGGGAGGAGAGAGGTAAAGGAGGAGAGGTGGAGTACTCACAGGAGAGTAAAGAGGAGAGATGGAGTACTCACAGGGAGAGTAAAGAGGAGAGGTGGAGTACTCACAGGGAGAGTAAAGAGGAGAGGTGGAGTACTCACAGGGAGAGTAAAGAGGAGAGGTGGAGTACTCACAGGGAGAGTAAAGAGGAGAGGTGGAGTACTCACAGGGAGAGTAAAGAGGAGAGGTGGAGTACTCACAGGGAGAGTAAAGGGGAGAGGTGGAGTACTCACAGTGAGAGTAAAGAGGAGAGATGGAGTACTCACAGGGAGAGTAAAGAGGAGAGGTGGAGTACTCACAGGGAGAGTAAAGAGGAGAGGTGGAGTACTCACAGGGAGAGTAAAGAGGAGAGGTGGAGTACTCACAGTGAGAGTAAAGAGGAGAGGTGGAGTACTCACAGGGAGAGTAAAGAGGAGAGGTGGAGTACTCACAGTGAGAGTAAAGAGGAGAGGTGGAGTACTCACAGTGAGAGTAAAGAGGAGAGGTGGAGTACTCACAGGGAGAGTAAAGAGGAGAGGTGGAGTACTCACAGGGAGAGTAAAGAGGAGAGGTGGAGTACTCACAGTGAGAGTGAAGAGGAGAGGTGGAGTACTCACAGTGAGAGTAAAGAGGAGAGGTGGAGTACTCACAGTGGGAGTGAAGAGGAGAGGTGGAGTACTCACAGTGAGAGTGAAGAGGAGAGGTGGAGTACTCACAGTGAGAGTAAAGAGGAGAGGTGGAGTACTCACAGTGAGAGTAAAGAGGAGAGGTGGAGTACTCACAGTGAGAGTAAAGAGGAGAGGTGGAGTACTCACAGTGAGAGTAAAGAGGAGAGGTGGAGTACTCACAGTGAGAGTGAAGAGGAGAGGTGGAGTACTCACAGTGAGGTTGAAGTCAGAAGGCTGTTGTAGATCTTTACTCGTGTGAACCTGCAGACACACAAAGAGAAACAGAAAACCAGGGTGATAAGAAACTAAAGAGAAGGAAGAGATCAAAGGTCCGGTATTATGGGGGAGGGGAGAGGGGGCCGCCAAGTCACACACTTCCATCCATATCTGAAGATGTGCATAAGCATCTGTTTAACCAGCCAGCCAGCCAGTCAACCAGCCAGTCAACCAGCCAGTCAACCAGCCAGCCAGCCAGTCAACCAGCCAGTCAACCAGCCAGCCAGCCAGTCAACCAGCCAGTCAACCAGCCAGCCAGCCAGCCAGCCAGCCAGCCAGCCAGCCAGTCAACCAGCCAGTCACCACCAGCCAGCCAGCCAGTCAACCAGCCAGCCAGCCAGCCAGCCAGTCAGCCAGCCAGCCAGTCAACCAGCCAGCCAGCCAGCCAGCCAGCCAGCCAGCCAGCCAGCCAGCCAGCCAGCCAGCCAGTCAACCAGTCAACCAGCCAGCCAGCCAGCCAACCACCAGCCAGCCAGCCAGCCAGCCAGTCAACCAGCCAGCCAGCCAGTCAACCAGCCAGCCAGCCAGCCAGCCATCCAGCCAGGTGAGACCATGAGAAAACATACACATTTCATCCCACTAAACAAACTACACTTCCCACAAGGCTTTGCTCTCTGTTCCATATATCATGGGAGTTGGAGTTTACTGCATGTATATTGTTCCATGTGGACGTGACCCCTACAGATGTTGGATGTGTCTTGAAAGTCTCATTGGCATGTCATGAGAGGACAGAAAACAGACTATCAAAAACATTTGGGATGCAACAACAACTCTCAGAGAGTGAGGCTAACGCAATATGTCTCGCTATGTAAACACACGGAGCCCTGAACAGCAGCCACAAAACAAACCAACTGCAAACTGTCTATTTGCAAAAGGATTAGTCCCAGATGTAGTTTGTCTACTTTTGGCCAGGGATCAAAGGTCACAGCTCTACTTTATCGCCTTTTGCTGACAACCAGTGAGCATCAGACAACCCCCTTTTCTCTCCTTCCATCCTTCTTTCTTTGTTATTTTGACCAATGCACACATCCACTCAAGTACGTACACACACAAACACACACATCCGCGTACACACGCAAGCGCACACACACACACACACCCACATATCCGTTGATATACAGTATATACAGTACCACTACTCATTTCAGGGTTTTTCTTTGTTTTTACTATTTTCTACATTGTAGAATAATAATGAAGACATCACAACTATGAAATAATACATACGGAATCATGTAGTAACCAAAAAAAGTGTTAAGCAAATCAAATATATTTTATATTTTAGATTCTTCTAAGTAGCCATCCTATGACTTGATGACAGCTTTGCACACTGTTGACATTCTCTCAACCAGTGTTGTGAGGTTATTACTTGGAATGAATTTCAATTAACAGGCGTGCCCTATTCAAATTTGATTTGTGGAATTTATTTCCTTCACAATCAGTTGTGTTGTGAGATGGTAGGGGTGGTATACAGAAGATAGCCCTATTTGTCAAAAGATCAAGTCCATATTATGACAAGAACAGCTCAATAAGCAAAGAGAAACGACAGTCCATCGTTACTTTAAGACATAAAAGTCCGTCAATACGGAAAATGTCAAGAACTTTGAAAGTTTCTTCAAGTGCAGTTGCAAAAAAAACATCAAGCGCTATGATGAAACTGACTCTCATGAGGACAGGCACAGGAAAAGAAGACCCAGAGTTACCTCTGCTGCAGAGGATAAGTTCGTTAGAGTTAACTGGCTCTCATGAGGACCTCCACAGGAAAAGAAGACCCAGAGTTACCTCTGCTGCAGAGGATAAGTTCGTTAGAGTGATCAGCCTCATAAATTGCAGTCCAAATAAATGCTTCAGAGTTCAAGTAACAGACACATCTTAACATCTACTGTTCAGAGGAGACTGTGTGAATCAGGCCTTCATGGTCGAATTGCTACAAAAAAACAACTACTAAAGGACACCAATAAGAAGAAGAGACTTGCTTGGGCCAAGAAACACGAGCAATTAGACCAGTGGAAATCTGTCCTTTGGTCTGATGAGTCTAAATGTCACAATTTTGGTTTTAACCAACGTGTCTTTGTGAGATGATCTTCGCATGTGTGGTTCCCACCGTGAAGCATGGAGGAAGAGGTGTGATGGTGTGGGGGTGTTTGCTGGTGACACTGCCAGTGACTTATTTAGAATTCAAGGCACACCCAGCATGTCTACCTCAGCATTCTGCAGTGATAAGCCATCCCATCTGGTGTGCGCTTAGTGAGACTAGGAGAGTGATGGAGTGATCCATTAGATGACCTGGCCTCCATAATCACCTGACCTCAACCCAATTGGGATGGTTTGGGAGGAGTTGGACCACAGAGTGAAGGAAAAGCAGCCACAGAGTACTCAGCATATGTGTGATCTCCTTCAATACTGTTGGAAAATCATTCCAGGTACAGCTGGTTGAGATAATGCCAAAAGTGTGCAAAACTGTCATCAAGGCATAGGATCGCTACTTTGAAGAATCTAAAATCTAAAACATATTTTGATTTGTTTAACACGTTTTTGGTTACTTCATGATTCCATGTGTTATTTCATAGTTTCGATGTCTTCACTATTATTCTACAATGTAGAAGTACAAATAAAGAAAAACCCATGAAATGAGTTGATGTGTCCAACCCTTTGACTGGTACTGTAGATATCATCAGTATCCCACTACCCTTTCATCACACTATTACAATATGATTTCATAAAATATTTCACTTTCCAAGTTAACCAAGCAACCCAGCCTCAGAATGCATCCCAAATAGCACTCTATACACTATTTAGCACCCTACTTTTGAGCAGGGCCCATTGGGAATCCCATAGGGCTCTGGTCAATATAATGGAAAGGGTGTTATTTGGGATGCGTTTCAGTGTAGGAGTAACCATGCAGACCCTGGTGGTGACAGAACTCTCATGGATATTAATATTTTCTTTCCTTGTCATTGGTTGTTTATTTACCATCCATCCTGTCAGTCTTACCCCGTTAAACAACGACTTGTGTGTGTAGAGGGGAAAGGGTGTGTCGGGGGAATGTGTCTATTCTGATGTGACAGGGGAAGGAAGAACGTCGTGGGAATGTAATGAGAGTGTTGTGAGAACGTTATTAGCGGGCTGCAAGAGGCACAATCAAGCGTAGCATCAGCGTTTGTGAGAGCACTTTGAAAACATCTTGAGATGCTTCTCTGTCTCTGTGTGTGTCTCTCTGTGTGTCTCTCTGTGTGTCTCTCTGTGTGTCTCTCTGTGTGTCTCTCTGTGTGTCTCTCTGTGTGTCTCTCTGTGTGTCTCTCTGTGTCTCTGTGTGTCTCTGTGTGTCTCTCTCTCTCTCTCTCTCTCTCTCTCTCTCTCTCTCTCTCTCTCTCTCTCTCTCTCTCTCTCTCTCTCTCTCTCTCTCTCTCTCTCTCTCTCTCTCTCTCTCTCTCTCTCTCTGTGTCTCTCTCTGTCTGTCTCTCTCTGTCTGTCTCTCTCTCTTCACCCTCCTATGCACGTTTTTTACCTCTTTCTCCCTCTATTCCTCTTCCTGCTGTCGGTCTTACATTGTTTTAACATACAGTTTTGCATATCTCCAGCAGGCACCCCCTGGCACTGTGTGTAGTAGAGGCTGGGTGTCCATATGCCATATGCGTATACATCTATTACTTTTTCTCCACAGATGTTTCTCACTAACACTGAGAGAGAGTGAGAGAAAGAGATATATGCACAGTGTATATATACATTATTATTATCTGTAATGTCTTTATTCTTTTGGACCTTCTGTGAGTGTAATGTTTACTGTTCATTTGGATTGTTTATTTGTATATCATCTACTTCACTTGCTTTGGTAATGTTAACATATGTTTCCCATGCCAATAAATCCCCTTGAATTGAATTGGGATGGACGGGGGGTAGAGATAATAAGAGTGATAGAGAGACAGAGAAAGACAGAAAGACAGAAAGACAGTCGTGAACAGATGAGCTCCTGCATTTTTCAGCTTTTCCTTAAAAAAAGATAGATTTAGAGTTAGATAAACTTGGATTTTTTTGTCAGGAATATATAGAGGATGCTACCCTCTACAATGTAACCTTCACTCCAAATCAAAACTCAAAACCTACAAACTGATTTTGGATGGAATTACAGAATCACCTGCAAGGCTTACAACTACCAAAGATTTGTATTCCAAAGCTTACACAGCAAATGCTCTGGAAGACAACAGAAACCTGAAAACACCATCCAACCTGGAACTAAGTAAGTTTAGTAATGTTTAGTCTGAAGCTATAATTTATTTTTAAAAGCCAAGAAGAAAAGCACACTACATTACTTTATAATGACTGAATGATAAATTAAGGCTGCTGAGCTTGATACAACTTCAATTAGCACTGACGTGTCAAGTGAGAGCTGTCAAAGCCCTTTAGCCCAACACCGTCAGGAGAGTCGAACAGTCGACTCCAACCAAATGGAGAGGCCTTAGAAGCTGCCTCCCGCTGTTCAGAGGTAATTCAAATGCAGTACCCTGTGTATGTAAAGAACGATAAGACAAGAACATTTGAAAAAATGAAGCTCTTTATGGAAAATCAAGAGAAAATCAATTTCAAAAATGGGAACATCAGCAACCTCATCTTCCACACAAACCATCCCCTGGCATGGAGCTATATTAACCAGACCATCCCCTGGCATGGAGCTATATTAACCAGACCATCCCCTGGTATGGAGCTATATTAACCAGACCATCCCCTGGCATGGAGCTATATTAACCAGACCATCCCCTGGCATGGAGCTATATTAACCAGACCATCCCCTGGCATGGAGCTATATTAACCAGACCATCCCCTGGCATGGAGCTATATTAACACAAACCATCCCCTGGCATGGAGCTATATTAACACAAACCATCCCCTGGCATGGAGCTATATTAACCAGACCATCCCCTGGCATGGAGCTATATTAACCAGACCATCCCCTGGCATGGAGCTATATTAACCAGACCATCCCCTGGCATGGAGCTATATTAACACAAACCATCCCCTGGCATGGAGCTATATTAACACAAACCATCCCCTGGCATGGAGCTATATTAACACAAACCATCCCCTGGCATGGAGCTATATTAACACAAACCATCCCCTGGCATGGAGCTATATTAACCAGACCATCCCCTGGCATGGAGCTATATTAACACAAACCATCCCCTGGCATGGAGCTATATTAACCAGACCATCCCCTGGCATGGAGCTATATTAACACAAACCATCCCCTGGCATGGAGCTATATTAACACAAACCATCCCCTGGCATGGAGCTATATTAACACAAACCATCCCCTGGCATGGAGCTATATTAACACAAACCATCCCCTGGCATGGAGCTATATTAACACAAACCATCCCCTGGCATGGAGCTATATTAACCAGACCATCCCCTGGCATGGAGCTATATTAACCAGACCATCCCCTGGCATGGAGCTATATTAACCAGACCATCCCCTGGCATGGAGCTATATTAACCAGACCATCCCCTGGCATGGAGCTATATTAACACAGACCATCCCCTGGCATGGAGCTATATTAACCAGACCATCCCCTGGCATGGAGCTATATTAACACAGACCATCCCCTGGCATGGAGCTATATTAACCAGACCATCCCCTGGCATGGAGCTATATTAACACAGACCATCCCCTGGCATGGAGCTATATTAACACAAACCATCCCCTGGCATGGAGCTATATTAACACAAACCATCCCCTGGCATGGAGCTATATTAACACAAACCATCCCCTGGCATGGAGCTATATTAACACAAACCATCCCCTGGCATGGAGCTATATTAACACAAACCATCCCCTGGCATGGAGCTATATTAACACAGACCATCCCCTGGCATGGAGCTATATTAACACAAACCATCCCCTGGCATGGAGCTATATTAACCAGACCATCCCCTGGCATGGAGCTTTATTAACCAGACCATCCCCTGGCATGGAGCTATATTAACACAAACCATCCCCTGGCATGGAGCTATATTAACCAGACCATCCCCTGGCATGGAGCTATATTAACCAGACCATCCCCTGGCATGGAGCTATATTAACACAAACCATCCCCTGGCATGGAGCTATATTAACACAAACCATCCCCTGGCATGGAACTATATTAACCAGACCATCCCCTGGCATGGAGCTATATTAACCAGACCATCCCCTGGCATGGAGCTATATTAACACAAACCATCCCCTGGCATGGAGCTATATTAACACAGACCATCCCCTGGCATGGAGCTATATTAACACAGACCATCCCCTGGCATGGAGCTATATTAACCAGACCATCCCCTGGCATGGAGCTATATTAACACAGACCATCCCCTGGCATGGAGCTATATTAACCAAACCATCCCCTGGCATGGAGCTATATTAACACAAACCATCCCCTGGCATGGAGCTATATTAACACAAACCATCCCCTGGCATGGAGCTATATTAACACAAACCATCCCCTGGCATGGAGCTATATTAACACAAACCATCCCCTGGCATGGAGCTATATTAACACAAACCATCCCCTGGCATGGAGCTATATTAACACAAACCATCCCCTGGCATGGAGCTATATTAACACAAACCATCCCCTGGCATGGAGCTATATTAACACAAACCATCCCCTGGCATGGAGCTATATTAACACAAACCATCCCCTGGCATGGAGCTATATTAACACAGACCATCCCCTGGCATGGAGCTATATTAACCAGACCATCCCCTGGCATGGAGCTATATTAACCAAACCATCCCCTGGCATGGAGCTATATTAACCAAACCATCCCCTGGCATGGAGCTATATTAACCAGACCATCCCCTGGCATGGAGCTATATTAACCAGACCATCCCCTGGCATGGAGCTATATTAACCAAACCATCCCCTGGCATGGAGCTATATTAACACAAACCATCCCCTGGCATGGAGCTATATTAACACAAACCATCCCCTGGCATGGAGCTATATTAACACAAACCATCCCCTGGCATGGAGCTATATTAACACAAACCATCCCCTGGCATGGAGCTATATTAACACAGACCATCCCCTGGCATGGAGCTATATTAACCAGACCATCCCCTGGCATGGAGCTATATTAACCAAACCATCCCCTGGCATGGAGCTATATTAACCAAACCATCCCCTGGCATGGAGCTATATTAACCAGACCATCCCCTGGCATGGAGCTATATTAACACAAACCATCCCCTGGCATGGAGCTATATTAACCAAACCATCCCCTGGCATGGAGCTATATTAACACAAACCATCCCCTGGCATGGAGCTATATTAACCAGACCATCCCCTGGCATGGAGCTATATTAACACAAACCATCCCCTGGCATGGAGCTATATTAACACAAACCATCCCCTGGCATGGAGCTATATTAACACAAACCATCCCCTGGCATGGAGCTATATTAACACAAACCATCCCCTGGCATGGAGCTATATTAACACAAACCATCCCCTGGCATGGAGCTATATTAACCAAACCATCCCCTGGCATGGAGCTATATTAACACAAACCATCCCCTGGCATGGAGCTATATTAACCAGACCATCCCCTGGCATGGAGCTATATTAACACAAACCATCCCCTGGCATGGAGCTATATTAACACAAACCATCCCCTGGCATGGAGCTATATAAACCAGACCATCCCCTGGCATGGAGCTATATTAACACAAACCATCCCCTGGCATGGAGCTATATTAACACAAACCATCCCCTGGCATGGAGCTATATTAACACAAACCATCCCCTGGCATGGAGCTATATTAACCAGACCATCCCCTGGCATGGAGCTATATTAACACAAACCATCCCCTGGCACGGAGCTATATTAACACAAACCATCCCCTGGCATGGAGCTATATTAACCAGACCATCCCCTGGCATGGAGCTATATTAACACAAACCATCCCCTGGCATGGAGCTATATTAACACAAACCATCCCCTGGCATGGAGCTATATTAACCAGACCATCCCCTGGCATGGAGCTATATTAACACAAACCATCCCCTGGCACGGAGCTATATTAACACAAACCATCCCCTGGCATGGAGCTATATTAACCAGACCATCCCCTGGCATGGAGCTATATTAACACAAACCATCCCCTGGCACGGAGCTATATTAACACAAACCATCCCCTGGCATGGAGCTATATTAACCAGACCATCCCCTGGCATGGAGCTATATTAACACAAACCATCCCCTGGCATGGAGCTATATTAACACAAACCATCCCCTGGCATGGAGCTATATTAACCAGACCATCCCCTGGCATGGAGCTATATTAACACAAACCATCCCCTGGCACGGAGCTATATTAACACAAACCATCCCCTGGCATGGAGCTATATTAACCAGACCATCCCCTGGCATGGAGCTATATTAACACAAACCATCCCCTGGCATGGAGCTATATTAACACAAACCATCCCCTGGCATGGAGCTATATTAATACAAACCATCCCCTGGCATGGAGCTATATTAACCAGACCATCCCCTGGCATGGAGCTATATTAACACAAACCATCCCCTGGCATGGAGCTATATTAACCAGACCATCCCCTGGCATGGAGCTATATTAACACAAACCATCCCCTGGCATGGAGCTATATTAACCAGACCATCCCCTGGCATGGAGCTATATTAACACAAACCATCCCCTGGCATGGAGCTATATTAACCAGACCATCCCCTGGCATGGAGCTATATTAACACAAACCATCCCCTGGCATGGAGCTATATTAACCAGACCATCCCCTGGCATGGAGCTATATTAACACAAACCATCCCCTGGCATGGAGCTATATTAACACAAACCATCCCCTGGCATGGAGCTATATTAACCAGACCATCCCCTGGCATGGAGCTATATTAACACAAACCATCCCCTGGCATGGAGCTATATTAACCAGACCATCCCCTGGCATGGAGCTATATTAACACAAACCATCCCCTGGCATGGAGCTATATTAACCAGACCATCCCCTGGCATGGAGCTATATTAACACAAACCATCCCCTGGCATGGAGCTATATTAACCAGACCATCC
The DNA here is from genome assembly GCF_023373465.1 of Oncorhynchus keta. Classification (NCBI taxonomy): domain Eukaryota; kingdom Metazoa; phylum Chordata; class Actinopteri; order Salmoniformes; family Salmonidae; genus Oncorhynchus; species Oncorhynchus keta. The sequence goes on along the minus strand of NC_068444.1, from coordinate 12,697,365 downwards.
CCTGGCATGGAGCTATATTAACACAAACCATCCCCTGGCATGGAGCTATATTAACACAAACCATCCCCTGGCATGGAGCTATATTAACACAAACCATCCCCTGGCATGGAGCTATATTAACACAAACCATCCCCTGGCATGGAGCTATATTAACACAAACCATCCCCTGGCATGGAGCTATATTAACACAAACCATCCCCTGGCATGGAGCTATATTAACACAAACCATCCCCTGGCATGGAGCTATATTAACACAAACCATCCCCTGGCATGGAGCTATATTAACCAGACCATCCCCTGGCATGGAGCTATATTAACCAGACCATCCCTTGGCATGGAGCTATATTAACCAGACCATCCCCTGGCATGGAGCTATATTAACACAAACCATCCCCTGGCATGGAGCTATATTAACACAAACCATCCCCTGGCATGGCACAGTGCTATATTAACACAAACCATCCCCTGGCATGGCACAGGGCTATATTAACACAAACCATCCCCTGGCATGGCACAGTGCTATATTAACACAAACCATCCCCTGGCATGGCACAGGGCTATATTAACACAAACCATCCCCTGGCATGGAGCTATATTAACACAAACCATCCCCTGGCATGGCACAGTGCTATATTAACACAAACCATCCCCTGGCATGGCACAGGGCTATATTAACACAAACCATCCCCTGGCATGGCACAGTGCTATATTAACACAAACCATCCCCTGGCATGGCACAGTGCTATATTAACACAAACCATCCCCTGGCATGGCACAGTGCTATATTAACACAAACCATCCCCTTTCATGGCACAGGGCTATATTAACACAAACCATCCCCTGGCATGGCACAGTGCTATATTAACACAAACCATCCCCTGGCATGGCACAGTGCTATATTAACACAAACCATCCCCTGGCATGGCACAGTGCTATATTAACACAAACCATCCCCTGGCATGGCACAGTGCTATATTAACACAAACCATCCCCTGGCATGGCACAGGGCTATATTAACACAAACCATCCCCTGGCATGGCACAGTGCTATATTAACACAAACCATCCCCTGGCATGGCACAGTGCTATATTAACACAAACCATCCCCTGGCATGGCACAGGGCTATATTAACACAAACCATCCCCTGGCATGGCACAGTGCTATATTAACACAAACCATCCCCTGGCATGGCACAGTGCTATATTAACACAAACCATCCCATTTCATGGCACAGGGCTATATTAACACAAACCATCCCCTGGCATGGCACAGGGCTATATTAACACAAACCATCCCCTGGCATGGCACAGTGCTATATTAACACAAACCATCCCCTGGCATGGCACAGTGCTATATTAACACAAACCATCCCCTGGCATGGCACAGTGCTATATTAACACAAACCATCCCCTGGCATGGCACAGGGCTATATTAACACAAACCATCCCCTGGCATGGCACAGGGCTATATTAACACAAACCATCCCCTGGCATGGCACAATGCTATATTAACACAAACCATCCCCTGGCATGGAACAATGCTATATTAACACAAACCATCCCCTGGCATGGCACAGTGCTATATTAGCACACTACCCCTCTCTTAAGAGGTGGGGTGTTAACGGGGGGTGGAAACTCAGGATACTAGACAACGAGGACTGAGTCAGCTAATATACATCTCTATAAGTCTGGAAGAGTAATGGTACAGGTGAACCCCAAACAGTTTCAGCTGGACTTTCACCTAATCAAAGAATTAGCTCAGCAGGAGAGGCTCTCCCATGAGAAAGATACCCCTACCTCGAGCGGGTCAGACCATACCTCTTCATTATAGAACCCCACAGACGAGCAATCCCAAGCAACCCCAAGTAAACCTCCCAGCACAGAGTACTACCCCCTCATTGAAATGAAGGATACATTTACCCAGCTGGAGGTAAGGCAGGTGGAGCTGGAACAGCAGGTGATTACACTCCATTCAGCACAGATCCAGACAACAGTCCAGCACAACAACACCCCCTTAACCAGACCCGGAGAGAGACATATCTGCACTCTGGACTGTGGTGACACAACTTCAATAATATAAAAAGTAAGAGCAGGAGAAGAACAGAGCACTAGAGGAGAGGATCAGACTGCTGGAGGAGAGGTTGAGGGGGATGGCATGTGACAGAGAACAACCCACTAGAGAGGTGGCCACCCCCGCAGAGAAGCCAGCAGAACAGCCCACTTCAGCTCCCGACAAAAGTCTTGACACCACAGCAGAACAGACAAATGAAGAACCCCAAGCCCAGGGGAGCTCACCCCCTCTGAGCACCCCCTGTCAGCCACCCTGATAGCCCTCCTGACAACCCCCCACATACACACGCACACACACACACACACACACACACACACACAAACTGAGGACATACACAAGACACAGATTGTACTCCTTATTCACTCAAATGGGAAATATATAGGAGAAAATAAACTTTTTGCCAAACACAGTGTGTCTAAACTCTGGTGTCCAAACACCCAGCGCGCCATAGACCTTCTGTCTGAGGAACAATTAGGGTCACCCAGCCACATATTAATGCACACAGGCACAAATGAACTGAGAACACAGCAGGATAGGGTGGCCACAGTATTCAAGGGAGTGATTGAAAAAGTGTTTTCTACTTTCCCCAATGCACAAGTGGTTATCACCATCCTGCTACCATGAAAAGACTTCCCCCTGCTACCATATAGCGGGTAAACGCAAGTATTTCATGTGACTTGCCCCAAAACCAAATGTTTTCCTGGCCCACCACTCCACCCTGGACTTGAACAGCCTCTATGACCAGGTCCACCTATATAAGGCAATAGTGCCCACCTTCGCCAGGACCCTAAAGGACATCGTTCTCAAACGCAGCCACAACACTTCACACAGCAGCAACAGATAAATAGACACCCGCCCAGACCAGCGAGACACTCTCCCTGACCAGTGAGACACCCGCCCAGACCAGCGAGACACTCTCCCTGACCAGCGAGACACCCGCCCAGACCAGCGAGAGACACCCGCCCTGACCAGTGAGACACCCGCCCTGACCAGTGAGACACCCGCCCAGACCAGCGAGACACCCGCCCTGACCAGTGAGACACCCGCCCAGACCAGCGAGACACTCTCCCTGACCAGCGAGACACCCGCCCAGACCAGCGAGACACCCGCCCTGACCAGTGAGACACCCGCACTGACCAGCGAGACACCCGCCCTGACCAGAGAGACACCCGCCCAGACCAGAGAGACACCCGCCCAGACCAGCGAGACACCCGCCCAGACCAGCGAGACACCCGCACAGACCAGCGAGACACCCGCCCTGACCAGCGAGACACTCTCCCTGACCAGTGAGACACCCGCCCTGACCAGCGAGACACCCGCCCAGACCAGCGAGACACCCGCCCTGACCAGAGAGACACCCGCCCAGACCAGCGAGACACCAACCCAGACCAGCAAGACACCCGCCCTGACCAGTGAGACACCCGCACTGACCAGCGAGACACCCGCCCAGACCAGAGAGACTCCCGCCCAGACCAGCGAGACACCCGCCCAGACCAGCGAGACACCCGCCCAGACCAGCGAGACACCCGCACAGACCAGCGAGACACCCGCCCAGACCAGCGAGACACCCGCCCTGACCAGCGAGACACCCGCCCTGACCAGCGAGACACTCTCCCTGACCAGTGAGACACCCGCCCTGACCAGCGAGACACCCGCCCAGACCAGCGAGACACCAACCCAGACCAGCAAGACACCAACCCAGACCAGCAAGACACCCGCCCTGACCAGCGAGACACCCCCCCAGACCAACGCATATTGGACCCATGCCGAAAGGACCTACATCCAGACCACAACACCACCAGCCACAAACACACCCCCACCCCAACCAGCCAAGTCAACCAAAACGGATGGCACTGTGATAGACTGCATCCCATTTGCTGAGTAGAGTGTGGATCAGAGAATCACCAGCAGCAAGAGCAACATTGTTGATAAATACAGAGCATTGAACCCTGTGGCACCCCAATGGAGGCTGTCATAGGTCCAGACAACAGGCCCTCCGATTTGACACACTGAACTCTATCTGAGAAGTAGTTGATGAACCAGGCGAGGCAGTCATTTGAGAAGCCAAGGCTGTTGAGTCTGCCGATAAGAATGCTGTGATTGACAGACTCGAAAGCCTTGGACAGGTTGTTGAAGACGGCTGCACAGTACTGCCTTTTATCGATGGAGGTTATGATATCATTTAGGATCTTGAGTGTGGCTGAGATGCACGAATGACCAGCTCAGAAACCAGATTGCATAGTGGAGAAGGTACATTGGGATTCCAAATGCTCGGTGATCTGTTTGTTAACTTGGCTTTGGAAGATTTTAGAAAGGCAGGGCAGGATGGATATAGGTCTATAACAGTTTGGGTCTAGACTTTCTCCCCGTTTGAAGAGGGTGATGACCGTTGCAGCTTTACAATCTTTGGGGATCTCAGACGATATGAAAGAGAGGTTGAATAGGCTAGTAATAGAGTCTGTCTCCTCTATACCAGGCCATGGACATCTCATCCTGGAATATCCAACTCCTGAGGTCATCTGCCTTTGGCCTATAGAGCAGGAACCTGGACTTCATCAATAAAATCGGAAATACAGACATCATCTTCCTAAAAGAAATCTGGTATAGAGGAGACAAACCCACTGGTTGCCCTCTAGGTTACAAAGAGCTGGTAGTCCCATCCACCAAACTACCAGGTGTGAAACAGGGAAGGGACTCAGGGGGTATGCTAATTTGGTATAGAGCAGACCTAACTCACTCCATAAAATGTATCAAAGCAGGAATATTTTACATTTGGCTACAAATTCAAAAGGAAATGATCTTAACAGAGAAAAATGTCGTCCTGTGTGCTACCTACAGTTTATCCCCCCACTAGAATCCCCATACTTTAATGAAGACAGCTTCTCCATTCTGGAGGGAGAAATCAATCATTTCCAGGCCCAGGGACATGTACTTGTCTGTAGCGACCTAAATGCCAGAAACGAACAAGAACCTGACACCCTCAGCACACAGAGGGACAAACACCTGCCTGGAGGTGACAGCATTCCCTCCCTCATGTGCCCACCTAGACACCACTATGACAACATAACCAACAAAAAACGGGGCACAGCTCCTGCATCTCTGTCGCACGCTGGGTATGTGCATAGTCAATGGCTTCAAGGGGACTCCTATGGTAGGTACACCTATAGCTCATCTGTTGGCAGTAGTACTGGAGACTACTTTATCACTGACCTCAACCCAGAGTATCTCAGAGCGTTCACAGTCAGTCCACTGACACCCCTATCAGACCACAGCAAAATCACAGTCTACTTGAGCAGAGCAATACTCAGTCATGAGGCATCAAAGCCAAAGGAAATTAGTAATATTAAGAAATGGTATAGACGGAAGGAATGTAGTTTAGAAACCTACCAAAAACAGTGCCATCCGTTTCGTCACCAAAGCCCCATATACCACCCACCACTGAGAACTGTATGTGGCGGCTGGCCCTCGCTTCAAATTCGTCGCCAAACCCACTTGCTCCAGGTCATCTATAAGTCTCTGCTAGGTAAAGCCCCACCTTATCTCAGCTCATTGGTCACCATAGCAGCAACCACCCGTAACACGTGCTCTGGTAGGTATATTTCACAGGTCACCACCAAATCCAATTCCTAATTTGGCCGCCTTTCCTTCCAGTTCTCTGCTGCCAATGACTGGAACGAACTACACATATCACTGAAGTTGGAGACTCATATCTCCCTCACTAACTTTAAGCATCAGCTGTCAGAGCAGCTTACAGATCATTACAGCTGTGCATATCCCATCTGTATATAGCCCATCTGTATATAGCCCATCTGTATATAGTCCATCTGTATATAGCCCATCTGTGCATAGCCCATCTGTATATAGCCCATCTGTATATAGCCCATCTGTATATAGGCCATCTGTGCATAGCCCATCTGTACATTGCCCGTCTGTATATAGCCCATATGGATATTCCCCATCTGTATATAGCCCATCTGTATATAGCCCATCTGTATATAGCCCATCTGTATATAACCCATCTGTATATAGCCCATCTGTGCTCAGCCCATCTGTATATAGCCCATCTGTATATAGCCCATCTGTATATTGCCCATCTGTATATAGCCCATATGTATATATCCCATCTGTATATAGCCCATCTGTATAAATCCCATCTGTATATAGCCCATCTGTATATAGCCCATCTGTATATAGCCCATCTGTATATAACCCATCTGTATATAGCCCATCTGTGCTCAGCCCATCTGTACAAAGCCCATCTGTATATATCCCATCTGTATATAGCCCATCTGTATATAGCCCATCTGTATATAGTCCATCTGTATAAAGCCCATCTGTATATAGCCCATCTGTATATAGCCTACCTAACTACCTCATCCCATTTTGTTATTAATTTTTTGCTCCTTTGCAAGCCATTATCTCTATTTGCGCACTCATTGTCTGTACATCAATCACTCCAGTGTTTAATGGCTGAATTGTAATTATTTTGCCACTATGTCCTATTTATTGCCTTTACCTCCCTAATCTTACTTAATTTGCACACAATGTATATAGACTTCTCTACTGTGTTATTGACTGTACGTTTGTCTATTCCATGTGTAACTCTGTGTTGTTGTTTGTGTCGCACTGCTTTGCTTTATCTTGACCAGGTCACAGTTGTAAATGAGAACTTGTTCTACCCGGTTAAAATAAAGGTGACATAAAAAAATTAAAATAAATGAGGCAACAACAAATTCATTCCCTGTTAGACAACTTCCTGGACAAAACGTTCCACTGTAATAGTGAAGGTGTAAACTTAGCAGTAGAACATCTTAACAGTATATTTTTACCTCTCAGCTTCTCTAACAATCTAAAATAGAAAATAGAGGAATGGAATAGAAAATAGAAGAAAATAGAAAATAGAAGAAAATGAACAACAATAACAAATGGTTTGATGAAGAATGCAAAAATCTAGGAAAGAAATTGAGAAACCTGTCCAACCAAAAACATAGAGACATAGAGAAAACCTGAGTCTACACCTTCACTATGGCGACTCACTAAAACAATACAGAAATACAGAGCCAAGACCACACAGAGACAGGCTGGCTGTGATAGAGGTATGGGTTACTGAGCTGAAGGAGCAGCCCCCCAGCTACACTACCATCAGCCTGCTGAGAGACAGGCTGGCTGTGATAGAGGTATGGGTTACTGAGCTGAAGGAGCAGCCCCCCAGCTACACCACCACCGGCCCCGACACAGAGCTTCTACAGGACCAGATCAACCAGTGCAGGACCCAGCTGAAGAACTCCAGGAGCTGAGAGAGAGCCTTACCACAGCGCTTGAGGATGTAAAGGCCCCAATGAGGAGAGAGCCTTACCACAGTGCTTGAGGAGGTAAAGGCCACCATGAGGAGAGAGCCTTACCACAGCGCTTGAGGAGGTAAAGGCCACAATGAGGAGAGAGCCTTACCACAGCGCTTGAGGGGGTAAAGGCCACAATGAGGAGAGAGCCTTACCACAGCGCTTGAGGAGGTAAAGGCCACAATGAGGAGAGAGCTGGTGCAGGAGGAGATGGAAAAGGAGTTGTCTGTCATCAAGAGGGTGCCACAGCAGATAGAGCAGACTGTAAAGACTCCTAGAGAGAAGCTGCAGCCCCTCACCACCCCTAACACCCCCACTGACCCACCATTACCCACAACCCCCTCATACTGACAACACTTTACCCACAACCCACTCATACTGACTACACTTTACCCACACCACCCCATACTGACCCACCTTTAACCACAACCCCCACTGACCCACCTTTAACCACAACCCCCACTGACCCACCATTACCCACAACCCCCCCATACTGACAACACTTTACCCACACCACCCAGTCAACAAGGAGGCTCACATGAAGACACCTACTACAGAGAGAAGCTCTCTGCTGCCCCCCCGACACACCCCCACACACCCCTCCATTTACACAGGCCCTGTGTACTCCAGCCCCAGACCGTGAAACCCACTAATCTGGTAAAACCCACTGAGGTGTCCATCCTCATTGACTCAAATGGGAAATTCATCTAAGAAGATCAACTCTTGCCCCAACACAAGGTGTCCAAAATATGTTGCCCAAAAACACAGGATGCACTCCACATCCTGTCCCAGCCTGACTTTGGCACACCAGGCCACATTATTATTCACACCGGCACCAACAACCTGCGAGAGGAGCAGGAGAGAGTAGGCAGCCTGAGCAGTTCCCCTACTCCCACATCACCACCTCCACTCTGCTGCCCCGCAAAGACTTTCATCCCCGTACCATTCAGAAAGTCAACGCTGACATCACCAAGAGGGTGTGGCCTACTCCAGAACTTAAATGTTGCTCCACCACCCAACAATCACCCCAGAGCATCTGCATGACCACTCCCACCTGAGGAAGAAGACAGTAGGGATGTTTGCCAAGTCTCTAAAGGACGTGGCACTTGGTAGACAAATACCCCATGCCGCACTGGACAGATGACCACCCAGAGATCCCTACCAGACCACTGCACCACCAAGGATCCCCAGGCCCCCTCAATGCCACACCAGACCCAGCGCACCCCACAGGCCCCACCCACCACCAGAGCATCACCACTTCCATTGGCTTCGCCAGACCGGACCGAGCCCAGCCTACTAGACACGCACCAGACCACCACCCCTACCAGACCAGAGAGGAAGCCCCACGGCCTAGGACTGGCCCTACTCCACTCCACAGGATCTGACAGCAGGACCAGCACAGCTACGCAGAGGTCGTCAGAGGACAGGAGAACCCTGTAGTATTAAGTGAGATTAAACAGCTCCTCCAATACATCTGCACTAAACGCACGCACGCACGCACGCACGCACGCACGCACGCACGCACGCACGCACGCACACACACACACACACACACACACACACACACACACACACACACACACACACACACACACACACACCTATTGTACTAGAATTTATCTCACTCTTAACTTATTAGTTTGTAGTTACTGTATTTCCGACTGCTATTCTTTCTTTTTGCAACATGAAATCACTATTAGTTAGCATTTGGAACATTCAGGGCCTAAACTCATCAACCTATCAGTCAGCATGTGGAACATTCAGGGCCTAAACTCATCTACCTATCAGTCAGCATGTGGAACATTCAGGGCCTAAACTCATCAACCTATCAGTCAGCATTTGGAACATTCAGGGCGTAAACTCATCAACCTATCAGTCAGCATGTGGAACATTCAGGGCCTAAACTCATCAACCTATCAGTTAGCATGTGGAACATTCAGGGCCTAAACTCATCAACCTATCAGTCAGCATGTGGAACATTCAGGGCCTAAACTCATCCACCTATCAGTCAGCATGGTGAACATTCAGGGCCTAAACTCATCAACCTATCAGTCAGCATGTGGAACATTCAGGGCCTAAACTCATCAACCTATCAGTCAGCATGTGGAACATTCAGAGCCTAAAGTCATCAACCTATCAGTCAGCATGTTGAACATTCAGGGCCTAAACACATCCACCTATCAGTTAGCATGTGGAACATTCAGGGCCTAAACTCATCAACCTATCAGTCACCATGTGGAACATTCAGGGCCTAAACTCATCAACCTATCAGTCAGCATGTGGAACATTCAGGGCCTAAACTCATCAACCTATCAGTTAGCATGTGGAACATTCAGGGCCTAAACTCATCAACCTATCAGTCAGCATGTGGAACATTCAGGGCCTAAACTCATCAACCTATCAGTTAGCATGTTGAACATTCAGGGCCTAAACTCATCAACCTATCAGTCAGCATGTTGAACATTCAGGGCCTAAACTCATCAACCTATCAGTTAGCATGTTGAACATTCAGGGCCTAAACACATCCACCTATCAGTCAGCATGTGGAACATTCAGGGTCTAAACACATCAACCTATCAGTCAGCATGTGGAACATTCAGGGCCTAAACTCATCAACCTATCAGTCAGCATGTGGAACATTCAGGGCCTAAACTCATCAACCTATCAGTCAGCATGTGGAACATTCAGGGCCTAAACACATCAACCTATCAGTCAGCATGTGGAACATTCAGAGCCTAAAGTCATCAACCTATCAGTCAGCATGTGGAACATTCAGAGCCTAAAGTCATCAACCTATCAGTCAGCATGTTGAACATTCAGGGCCTAAACACATCCACCTATCAGTCAGCATGTGGAACATTCAGGGCCTAAACTCATCAACCTATCAGTCAGCATGTGGAACATTCAGGGCCTAAACTCATCAACCTATCAGTCAGCATGTGGAACATTCAGGGCCTAAACTCATCAACCTATCAGTCAGCATGTGGAACATTCAGAGCCTAAACACATCAACCTATCAGTCAGCATGTGGAACATTCAGGGCCTAAACTCACCAACCTTTGGACTGAAGAGTTCAACACACATCTTAAAGACGTTGACGTCATCATTCAGCAGGAGACATGGTGTAAGGCTGACGCTGTCACTCACTGTCCCACAGGCTACAGAGAGGTCAGTGTCCCACAGGCTACAGAGAGGTAATTGTGCCATCACAAAAACACAGCTCTGTCAATAGAGGCAGAGACTCTGGAGGACTGATCATTTGGTAGAGATCTGAACTACAACATCTAATCGATCCCCTCAAAATTGGCAAATATCACATTGGGTTAAAACTGAAAAAAGAACTTGTACTGACAGAAAAAGATAACATCAAATCAAATCTAATTGTATTTGTCACATACACATGGTTAGCAGATGTTAATGCGAGAGTAGCGAAATGCTTGTGCTTCTAGTTCCGACAATGCAGTAATAACCAACAAGTAATCTAACTAACAATTCCAAAACTACTACCTTATACACACAAGTGTAAGGGGATAAAGAATATGTGCATAAAGATATATGAATGAGCGATGGTACAGAGCAGCATAGGCAAGATACAGTAGATGGTATTGAGTACAGTATATACATATGAGATGAGTATGTAAACAAAGTGGCATAGTTAAAGTGGCTAGTGATACATGTATTACATAAAGATGCAGTAGATGATATATAGTACAATATATACATATACATATGAGATGAATAATGTAGGGTATGTAAACATTATATTAGGTAGCATTGTTTAAAGTGGCTAGTGATATATTCCTTTTCGCATTATACAGTAAATCCCCCCCACATAATCCCCATATTACTCAGAGGAAACACACAAATGCGCGCACAGGAACACTACCTGATGTAACGAGCACACAGGGGGGCAGCTTTATTACAGGCCATAGTGTCTCTAACTGTCTTCATCTCCCCATAGAAACAACAGTGACAGCATAGTCAACAACAACGGAAGGGATCTGTTGCAGCTCTGTAGAAGCCTGGGTCTGTACTTTGTCAATGGTCGGTTACGGTGAACTCTTTGGGGAGATTCACCTACTGCTCACCTCTTGGCCACAGTACAGTAGACTAAATGATCACAGACATTGATCCTTTCTCTCTCAGCTCATTCACTGTCAAGGCACTACCACCTCTGTCTGATCACAGTCAAATTACCTCAAAAGAACAGTCATGGAAACAACCAGACATTCACAGCCCAGTAAGGTATACAACATCAGACATTCACAGCCCAGTAAGGTATACAACATCAGACATTCACAGCCCAGTAAGCTGTACAACATCAGACATTCACAGCCCAGTAAGCTGTACAACATCAGACATTCACAGCCCAGTAAGCTGTACAACATCAGACATTCACAGCCCAGTAAGCTGTACAACATCAGACATTCACAGCCCAGTAAGCTGTACAACATCAGACATTCACAGCCCAGTAAGCTGTACAACATCAGACATTCACAGCCCAGTAAGCTGTACAACATCAGACATTCACAGCCCAGTAAGCTGTACAACATCAGACATTCACAGCCCAGTAAGCTGTACAACATCAGACATTCACAGCCCAGTAAGCTGTACAACATCAGACATTCACAGCCCAGTAAGCTGTACAACATCAGACATTCATAGAGATAGGCCCAAAACAGCACAGAAGAATACCAGAAAGCAACCTGTAACCAAAATATCCAAACACTCTTAGACTTTCTTGATACCACATTCACTCACAGTAAAGAAGGCATCAATCTGGCAGCACAAAACATCAACTATATATTCAGGCAAACGGCAAAAGAAGCACAATTGAAATTGATTAAAATGTTTTAAAAAAAAAAAGACCACAGATGACAACTGGTTTGATGCAGATTGTAAAATTATAAGGACAAAACGTAGAAGACTATCCAACCAAAAGCACAGAGACCCAAATAATGGTGAATTACGCCTTCATTACTGTGAGACTTTAAAACTCTATAAACGTAACACTCAGAACCAAAAAAGCACAGTACAACAGCAAGCAGCTGACACTAATTGAGGAGTCCATAAATATACACAACCTCTGGCAAAATTGAAAAAAATAATATAAATATAAACAAGAGGAATTAGCGATACAAAATGGTGACATATGGACAACACATTTTAAAACACTCTACAACACTATACAAATGGACACAAACACAGCAACGCCAAATTCATGAGAAGTTGAATGGATTAGAAAAATCTATTAAGGACAATCAAAACCCACTGGACCAGGAGCTCTATAAGAAACTAAACTATTACTGACCAGGAGCTCTATAAGAAACTAAACTATTACTGACCAGGAGCTCTATAAGAAACTAAACTATTACTGACCAGGAGCTCTATAAGAAACTAAACTATTACTGACCAGGAGCTCTATAAGAAACTAAACTATTACTGACCAGGAGCTCTATAAGAAACTAAACTATTACTGACCAGGAGCTCTATAAGAAACTAAACTATTACTGACCAGGAGCTCTATAAGAAACTAAACTATTACTGACCAGGAGCTCTATAAGAAACTAAACTATTACTGACCAGGAGCTCTATAAGAAACTAAACTATTACTGACCAGGAGCTCTATAAGAAACTAAACTATTACTGACCAGGAGCTCTATAAGAAACTAAACTATTACTGACCAGGAGCTCTATAAGAAACTAAACTATTACTGACCAGGAGCTCTATAAGAAACTAAACTATTACTGACCAGGAGCTCTATAAGAAACTAAACTATTACTGACCAGGAGCTCTATAAGAAACTAAACTATTACTGACCAGGAGCTCTATAAGAAACTAAACTATTACTGACCAGGAGCTCTATAAGAAACTAAACTATTACTGACCAGGAGCTCTATAAGAAACTAAACTATTACTGACCAGGAGCTCTATAAGAAACTAAACTATTACTGACCAGGAGCTCTATAAGAAACTAAACTATTACTGACCAGGAATTCTATAAGAAAATAAACTATTACTGACCAGGAGCTCTATAAGAAACTAAACTATTACTGACCAGGAGCTCTATAAGAAACTAAACTATTACTGGCCAGGAGCTCTATAAGAAACTAAACTATTACTGACCAGGAGCTCTATAAGAAACTAAACTATTACTGACCAGGAGCTCTATAAGAAACTAAACTATTACTGACCAGGAGCTCTATAAGAAACTAAACTATTACTGACCAGGAGCTCTATAAGAAACTAAACTATTACTGACCAGGAGCTCTATAAGAAACTAAACCATTACTGACCAGGAGCTCTATAAGAAACTAAACTATTACTGACCAGGAGCTCTATAAGAAACTAAACTATTACTGACCAGGAGCTCTATAAGAAACTAAACTATTACTGACCAGGAGCTCTATAAGAAACTAAACTATTACTGCCCAGGAGCTCTATAAGAAACTAAACTATTACTGACCAGGAGCTCTATAAGAAACTAAACTATTACTGACCAGGAGCTCTATAAGAAACTAAACTATTACTGACCAGGAGCTCTATAAGAAACTAAACTATTACTGACCAGGAGCTCTATAAGAAACTAAACTATTACTGACCAGGAGCTCTATAAGAAACTAAACTATTACTGACCAGGAGCTCTATAAGAAACTAAACTATTACTGACCAGGAGCTCTATAAGAAACTAAACTATTACTGACCAGGAGCTCTATAAGAAACTAAACTATTACTGACCAGGAGCTCTATAAGAAACTAAACTATTACTGACCAGGAGCTCTATAAGAAACTAAACTATTACTGACCAGGAGCTCTATAAGAAACTAAACTATTACTGACCAGGAGCTCTATAAGAAACTAAACTATTACTGACCAGGAGCTCTATAAGAAACTAAACTATTACTGACCAGGAGCTCTATAAGAAACTAAACTATTACTGACCAGGAACTCTATAAGAAACTAAACTATTACTGACCAGGAGCTATATAAGAAACTAAACTATTACTGACCAGGAGCTCTATAAGAAACTAAACTATTACTGACCAGGAGCTCTATAAGAAACTAAACTATTACTGACCAGGAGCTCTATAAGAAACTAAACTAATACTGACCAGGAGCTCTATAAGAAACTAAACTATTACTGACCAGGAGCTCTATAAGAAACTAAACTATTACTGACCAGGAGCTCTATAAGAAACTAAACTATTACTGACCAGGAGCTCTATAAGAAACTAAACTATTACTGACCAGGAATTCTATAAGAAACTAAACTATTACTGACCAGGAGCTCTATAAGAAACTAAACTATTACTGACCAGGAGCTCTATTAGAAACTAAACTATTACTGACCAGGAGTTCTATAAGAAACTAAACTAATACTGACCAGGGGCTCTATAAGAAACTAAACTATTACTGACCAGGAGCTCTATAAGAAACTTCATGCTCTCAAATTTAAAAAGGCATGCGGACCTGATGGCATCCTAAATGAGATGCTCAAACTCACTAGTCCAAAATGTCAATTGGCTATATTAAAACTGTTTAATTTGATCCTGAATGTAGGTTATTTCCCTGACATGTGGAATCAAGGACTCATAACCCCAATCTTTAAGAACGGAGACAAATTTGACCCTTAACAATTGCAGAGGCATTTGTGTGAACAGTAACCTGGGGAAGGCTTTCTGTAGTATTATAAATGTAAGAGCTCTAAATTTCCTTAAGAAGCACAATGTCTTGAGTAAAAGCCAAATTTATACCAAAACATTGCACAACTGATCATATTTACACCCTACAGACCTTGATAGATAAACATGTCCACCAAAATAATACCAAAATATATAGTTGCTTTATCGACTTCCAAAAAGCATTTGATTCTATTTGGCATAAAGGAATGTTCTACAAAGTTATTGAAAGTGTTGTAGGGGGTAAAACACATGACATAATTAAATCAATGTATACTGGCATTACGTGCACCATTAAAATTGGTAAGAAAATAACAGAATTCTTTAACCAGGGCGGGGCCAGGGTTGCAATCTGAGCCCTGCACTCTTCAATATTTACATTAACGAATTGGCCACTATTCTAGAAAAATCCTCAGCCCCTGGTGTTAGTCTCCACAATTCAGAAGTTAAATGCCTACTCTTCGCAGATGACCTATGCCTTCTGTCACCCACAGCACATGGCCTACAACAGAGCCTGGACCTACTAGAGCAGTACTGCCAGACCTGGGCCCTGGCAGCAAACCCCCACAGCACATGGCCTACAGCAGAGCCTGGACCTGCTAGAGCAGTACTGCCAGACCTGGGCCCTGGCAGTAAACCCCCACAGCACATGGCCTACAGCAGAGCCTGGACCTGCTAGAGCAGTACTGCCAGACCTGGGCCCTGGCAGTAAACCCCACAGCACATGGCCTACAGCAGAGCCTGGACCTGCTAGAGCAGTACTGCCAGACCTGGGCCCTGGCAGTAAACCCCCACAGCACATGGCCGACAGCAGAGCCTGGACCTGCTAGAGCAGTACTGCCAGACCTGGGCCCTGGCAGTAAACCCCCACAGCACATGGCCTACAGCAGAGCCTGGACCTGCTAGAGCAGTACTGCCAGACCTGGGCCCTGGCAGTAAACCCCCACAGCACATGGCCTACAGCAGAGCCTGGACCTGCTAGAGCAGTACTGCCAGACCTGGGCCCTGGCAGTAAACCCCCACAGCACATGGCCTACAGCAGAGCCTGGACCTGCTAGAGCAGTACTGCCAGACCTGGGCCCTGGCAGCAAACCCCAAAACAACTAAAATAATGATTTTCCAGAGAAGATCCAGATCTCAGGGAATTTGACCAAAGTTCTCAATTGTTACAGAATATATAGAGTATTGTACACACTACAATTACTAAGTTTTAAAAATAAGCTCAACTGGACACCTTAATGAGGCAGTGAATGAGCTGAGAGAGAAAGCACGCAGGTCATTCTATGCCATTATAAAGCTAATTCAAATTGAAATACCTATTACAATTTGGCTAAAACAAATTGAATATGTCATTGAACCAAATGCACTTTATGGCAGTGAGGTGTGGGGTCCACTTTATGGCAGAGAGGTGTGGGGTCCACTTTATGGCAGAGAGGTGTGGGGTCCACTTTATGGCAGAGAGATGTGGGGTCCACTTTATGGCAGAGAGGTGTGGGGTCCACTTTATGGCAGAGAGATGTGGGGTCCACTTTATGGCAGTGAGGTGTGGGGTCCACTTTATGGCAGAGAGGTGTGGGGTCCACTTTATGGCAGAGAGGTGTGGGGTCCACTTTATGGCAGAGAGATGTGGGGTCCACTTTATGGCAGAGAGGTGTGGGGTCCACTTTATGGCAGCGAGGTGTGGGGTCCACTTTATGGCAGCGAGGTGTGGGGTCCACTTTATGGCAGCGAGGTGTGGGGTCCACTTTATGGCAGCGAGGTGTGAGGTCCACTTGCAAAACAAGATTTCATCAAATGGGACAAACACCCCATTGAATCCCTGCATGCAGATTTCTGTAAGATTCTTCTACATGTCCAGAGGAAAACTACAAACAATGCACGCAGGGCAGAATTAGGCCAATATCCACTAATAATAAAAACTCAAAAAGAGCAATTAAGTTTTGGAAACATCTAAAATACAGTGCCCCCCCCTCTCATATCATTACCAAGCCCTGCAATGCCAAGAGCTGAGCAAAGAAAAGTGTCTCCTCATCCAGCTGGTCCTGGGGCTGAGTTCACAAATCTTTTCTACGAAACGCACTGAAGCCTCATTACCTGAACATCCAATCAATCAGGATAAAGCAAGTTACAACACAGTCAAAAAACTATATTGCTTATTAGGAAACCACAATCACAAGCACGAAGCAAAATGCAGTGCTATCTGGCCCTAAATCGACAGTACACCATGGCTAACTAGTTGATCATGGTTACTGATCAAAACCTTGACAAAGTACAGGCTCAGTGAGCACAGCCTTGCCATTGAGAAGGGTAGACACAGGAAAACCTGGCTCCCTGTAGAGGAAAGGCTGTGCAACCACTGCACAACAGCAGAACCTGAGACGGAGCTGCATTTCCTGACAAAATGTAAAAAAATATAAAACAATTAGCGAGTGTTATTTTCCCAAATCTGAAACCCTTATTCAAGCTTTCAAAGACTTCTCTGATGAGAATAGGCTACCCGTCCTGTTGGGGGAGGATGCAGAGAGCTGTGGATTGGCAGCGCACTACATTGCTGCCTGCCATAAGATGAGGGACCGTATCTGACAGACCATTCAACCTGCACATGTCCTCTACTGTATACTTATTGTTATTGTTCAATGTATGGTTATTTTCACCCTTGGTTATTGTTGTCCCGTTGACAATTTTGATTCTCATTTTGATTAATTTTTATATTGTAAATATCCAAAATAAGCTTTGGCAATATGTACATTGGTATGTCATGCTGATAAAGCGAATTGAATTGAGAAAGAGAGAGAGAGACAGAGAGAGAGAGTCAGAGAGAAAGAGTCATGAGGGTCTGCTACACAAATGGATGGAAAGTGGTGTTGGGGGTAAAACATGCAACATTATAAAATCCATGTACACAAACAACAAGTGTGACGGATAAAATTGGCAAAAATCACGCAAATTTCTTCCCAGAGGGCCGTGGAGTGAGACAGGGATGCAGCTTAAGCCTCACCCTCTTCAACATATATATCAACGAATTGGCGCCGGCACTAGAAAAGTCTGCAGCACACCCTACTAGTATCTGAAGACAAATGTCTATTGTTTGATGATGATCTGGAGCACCTATATATTCTGCACAGGTTCTGACAGACCTGGGCCCTAACAGTAAATCTCAGTAAGACCAAAATAATAGTGTTCCAAAAAAGGTCCAGTCGCCAGGACCACAAATACAAATTCCATCTAGACACTATTTCCCTAGAGCACACAAAAACCTATACATACCTTGGCCTAAACATCAGCGCCACAGGAAACTTCCACAAAGCTATGAACGATCTGAGAGACAAGGCAAGAAGGGCATTCTATGGCATCAAATTCAAAATACCAATTAGGATCTGGCAAAAAATATTTGAATCAGTCATAGAGCCCATTGCCCTTTATGGTTGTGAGGTCTGGGTTCTGCTCACCAACCAAGATTTCACAAAATGGGACAAACACCAAATTGAGACTGTGCATAAAGAATTCTGCAAAAAATATCCTCGGTGTGCAACATAAAACACCAAATAATGCCTGCTGAGCAGAATTAGGTCGATACCCACTAATTATCAGAATCCAGAAAAGAGCCGTTAAATTCTACAACCACCTAAAAGGAAGCGATTCCCAAACCTTCCATAATAAAGCCATCACCTAAAGAGAGATGAACCTGGAGAGGAGTCCCCTAAGCAAGCTGGTCCTGGGGCTCTGTTCACAAACACAAACACACCCTACAGAGCCCCAGGACAGCAGCACAATTAGACCTAAGCAAATCATGAGAAAACAAAAAGATAATTACTTGACATATTGGAAAGAATTAACAAAAGAACTGAGCAAACTAGAATGCTATTTGGCCCTAAACAGAGAGTACAGAGTGGCAGAATACCTGACCACTGTGACTGACCCAAATTTAAGGAAAGCTTTGACTATGTACAGACTCAGTGAGCATAGCCTTGCTATTGAGAAAGGCTGCCGTAGGCAGACATGGCTCTCAAGAGAAGACAGGCTATGTGCTCACTGCCCACAAAATGAGGTGGAAATTGAGCTGCACTTCCTAACCTCCTGCCCAATGTATGACCATATTAGAGAGACACATTTCCCTCAGATTACACAGATCAACAAAGAATTTGAAAAAAAAATCACATTTTGATAAACTCCCATATCTACTGGGTGAAATACCAGTGTGCCATCACAGCAGCAAGATTTGTGACCTGTTGCCACGAGAAAAGGGAAACCAGTGAAGAAAAAACACCATTGTGTACTTTAAACATTTGTACATTGTTACAACACTGTATGTATATATATATATTTAATATGACATTTGTAATGTCTTTATTGTTTTGAAACTTCTGCATGTGTAATGTTTACTGTTAACTTTGATTGTTTATTTCACTTTTGTATATTATCTAACTCACTTGCTTTGGCAATGTTAACACGTGTTTTCCATGCCAATAAAGCCCCTTGAATTGAATTGAATTGAATTGAGAGAGAGAGACGGCGAGAGAGAGACAGAGATAGAGAGAGAGACAGGGAGAGAAAGTGAGAGAGAGAGAGAGAGATAGAGAGAGAGACAAGGAGAGAGAGAGAGAGAGAGAGACAGAGAGAGAGAGAGAGAGAGAGACAGAGCCCAACCCCCCTTCTCTCTCCTTCTCTCTCCTTCTCTCTTCTCCTCTCGCCTTCTCTCTTCTCCCCTTCTCTCTCCTTCTGTCTCCTGCTCTCTCCTCTCTCCTCCTCTCTCCTTCTCTCTCCTTCTCTCTTCTCCTCTCTCATTCTCTCTCCTCGCTTCTCCTCTCTTCTTCTCTCTCATTCTCTCTTCTCCTCTCTCCTTCTCTCTTCTCCTCTCTCATTCTCTCTTCTCCCCTTCTCTCTCCTTCTGTCTCCTCCTCTCTCCTTCTCTCTCCTCCTCTCTCCTTCTCTCTTCTCCTCTCTCCTTCTCTCTCCTTCTCTCTTATCCTCTCTCCTCTCTTCTCCCCTTCTCTCTCCTTCTCTCTCCTTCTCTCTTCTCCTCTCTCCTTCTATCTCCTTCTCTCTTCTCCTCTCTCCTTCTCTCTCCGACTCTCTCCGACTCTTATCCTCTCTCCTTCTCTCTCCTACTCTCTCCTCCTGTCTTGCGCCTCGGGGCCTTAAAAACCCTGACTGAGGGAGGGAGGGAAAGAGAGAATTATTTATCCTCCATGACATGTAATGTGAAAAGAAGAAGAAGAGCGAGAGAAAGAAAAAAATACTAAAAAAGGGTATTAGTTTCACTTAATTTCATAGCAGCCAGGTAAACATGAGTCACTGTTGCTGCTGTGTTAAAGGCAGGTAGTTGACTGAACCGTCTTTTCATTGTGTCGATGTGAGATTTGTTGAGAATCAATTGGCGTACATTCACTGTATACACATCAAAATGTGTGTATGTCTCAAACACAGAGATCCTATTAAATCACTCTAATATGTAATTCTATGTTCTCAACTCCCTTGCCCTCTCACCTCCAGTCACAAACTCCCAGAGCAAGGTGAAGAGGGGGGCGAGGGTGAGGGAGTTAAGATACCAGAGTGAGAAATCAGCTCAATGTAAACACTAAACAAACAACAACATGATGAAGTAGAGAAAATGGAGATGTGAGAGAAAGGGAAAATCAAGAGAGAAAGAGAGGGAAGGAGAGGAACAAAGCAAGACAGAAAAAGACTGTTAATGTGCTCCTTCAAATTGAAACAAAAATAATTCTCCTCCGGTCTGATTGAGAATCCAATTCCCTCCAATCCACTGTGATTGGCATTGAGCTGTGTGTGTACGTGTGTGTGTGTGTGTGTGTTTGGGTGTGTGTGATTGATATTGAACAGGGTAAACAAGGATGGATTTCTTGTCCGTTAGCCCCATGTGGCCTGAGCCCACCACTCACATAGAAAGGACAGATACCCACCACTTATATATATCTCTCTCTCTCTCTCTCTCTCTCTCTCTCTCTCTCTCTCTCTCTCTCTCTCTCTCTCTCTCTCTCTCTCTCTCTCTCTCTCTCTCTCTCTCTCTCTCTCTCTCTCCCTCCCTCCCTCTCTCCCTCTCTCTCTCTCCCTCCCCCTCCCTCCCTCCCTCCCTCCCTCCCTCCCCTCCCTCCCTCCCTCCCTCCCTCCCTGTGTGTTCATGTCTAGTGATCTGTCCCTGTGTGTTCATGTCTAGTGATCTGTCCCTGTGTGTTAATGTCTATTGATCTGTCCCTGTGTGTTAATGTCTAGTGATCTGTCCCTGTGTGTTAATGTCTAGTGATCTGTCCCTGTGTGTTAATGCCTAGTGATCTGTCCCTGTGTGTTCATATCTGTGGATGCCAGCCTGCCTCCCTTCAGGTGTGTGTGTGTTCGTGTGTGTGTGTGTTTAGTGCTGACTCACAAGAATATGGGCAACAGCGCATGTCAATACATCGAGCCTTTCTCTGAGACACACACACAAACAGACACACACACCTCACTTTGTGGCAAGCAACTCTTCTCTCTTAGAAACAAGCAACTCTTCTCTCTTAGAAACAAGCAACTCTTCTCTCTTAGAAACAAGCAACTCTTCTCTCTTAGAAACAAGCAACTCTTATCTCTTAGAAACAAGCAACTCTTATCTCTTAGAAATAAGCAACACTTCTCTCTTAGAAACAAGCAACTCTTCTCTCTTAGAAACAAGCAACTCTTATCTCTTAGAAACAAGCAACTCTTCTCTCTTAGAAACAAGCAACTCTTCTCTCTTAGAAACAAGCAACTCTTCTCTCTTAGAAACAAGCAACTCTTCTCTCTTAGAAACAAGCAACTCTTCTCTCTTAGAAACAAGCAACTCTTATCTCTTAGAAACAAGCAACACTTCTCTCTTATAAACAAGCAACTCTTCTCTCTTAGAAACAAGCAACTCTTCTCTCTTAGAAACAAGCAACTCTTCTCTCTTAGAAACAAGCAACTCTTCTCTCTTAGAAACAAGCAACTCTCCTCTCTTAGAAACAAGCAACTCTTCTCTCTTAGAAACAAGCAACTCTTATCTCTTAGAAACAAGCAACTCTTCTCTCCTAGAAACAAGCAACTCTTCTCTCTTAGAAACAAGCAACTCTTCTCTCTTAGAAACATTTCTCCACCTATTGTGTGCATATGTTCACGAGGACAATACTGTGAAAACAACACATGGCCTTATCTCATTGTCCATTAGCAGGTCTGCCACTTTGATCAGAGCCATAGGAGCCTCTGACTCTACCTGGCTAATTGTGTGTAAAATGTCATTACACTATTTCCAGAGAGAGTGAGAGAGAGAAAGAGGATGAGAGAGAGAGAGTGAGAGAGAGAAAGAGGATGAGAGAGAGAGAGAGAGAGAGAGAGAGTGTGTGCATCAGAATTAGTAATAAGATTCGATAAGAAGTAGATTGATTGTGTAACGCAAACACGCAGACCTCTTATTGCCAGAGGTCTTTCAGCTATGTGATTGAGGTCAATGTCCGTGCCGACACAGATGTTGGTCACATCATCGCGTTTTAAACAAGAACCTGTGTTTAGGCTTCCACTGAATCCGCCTGTATTGGCCGTTCGCATATAACGGTAGATAGATGCTTGTCAGCGCCTGCGTTTGTCAGATCTGGGAGAATATGAACTAGAAGCGATTTGGACCCCACTACTGAAAGCTGAGACTCTCAGGAACATCTACGATGCCCTCAGGCTTCACGGCCCTTGTCTCAAGTCGCTGACGCCGTCGTCCCAACTCCAAACAGGTGTCCTCACCTCATGGTCTGTCCAGTCTGAACGGTTGGAGCTACAAACTGATATAACCCTAGCATTGGAAGGTTATATCTCTCAGATATAGGACAGAAACTACAAAACTTACTCCCTTTTGATATGTTTTTTTTGAGAATCCATTTTTGCCAAGTACAGTATGAATATATTATTCAATGTGTGTCTATGGGGTAATAGCAGTTGTTTCATCAAATTGTTTTTCTATATATGTTTTTATGCCAACAGGGGTCTTACAATTTTAAATCAAATAGCTAAATGATCCAAAGTATGACCATCTAAAAACAATTCCATATGTCATCTTAGTAGAACCCCCCCACCCCCCACTCCAAAAAAAATACAGACTCAAGAGGAATGAATACTTCCCTCACATATACAGCCAAAGACAATCAATAGAAAACAGACACAAGATAGATTAAGACGTTTAGAAATGTCTCGGAAAAACATTACTTCGCAACAATTTTCACAGGAAAAAAAATCATTCAAGGCTTAGGCTAGCACATCCTTATGATACAGTATATCTATATTTTCATAAGTGCAACGTCACTGCAAGAGACAGGTTCGAATATCTAACTGAAATATGGGACAAATCAACTTTTGTTTTTTAAATTAGTGGTATTTGAATATGTTGATATGATTGGTTGGTTGCGGGATTCAGGCCAAAGGGACAAAAGAAAACGCGGGTGTAACGGCTGTTGTTGGTGGAAGGAGAGGACCAAAGAGCAGTGTTCATCTTATTTCATGAAGAAACAGGAACACTGAATAACAAAACAACAAACAACCAGAACAGTTCTGTCTGGTGTCGACACACAAAGACTGAAAACAACCAGAACAGTTCTGTCTGGTGTCGACACACAAAGACTGAAAACAACCAGAACAGTTCTGTCTGGTGTCGACACACAAAGACTGAAAACAACCAGAACAGTTCTGTCTGGTGTCGACACACAAAGACTGAAAACAACCAGAACAGTTCTGTCTGGTGTCGACACACAAAGACTGAAAACAACCAGAACAGTTCTGTCTGGTGTCGACACACAAAGACTGAAAACAACCAGAACAGTTCTGTCTGGTGTCGACACACAAAGACTGAAAACAACCAGAACAGTTCTGTCTGGTGTCGACACACAAAGACTGAAAACAACCGGAACAGTTATGTCTGGTACAGACACACAAAGACTGTAAACAACCAGAACAGTTCTGTCTGGTACAGACACACAAAGACTGAAAACAACCAGAACAGTTATGTCTGGTGCAGACACACAAAGACTGAAAACAACCGGAACAGTTCAGTCTGGTGCAGACACAAAGACTGAAAACAACCACCCACAAAACACAATGGAAAACAGGCTACCTAAATATGGTTCTCAATCAGGGACAACGATTGACAGCTGCCTCTGATTGAGAACCATACCAGGCCAAACACAGAAATAGAAAATCAGAGACAAACTAACATAGACAACCCACCCAACTCACATCCTGATCATACTAAAACAAAAGACAAAACAAAGGAACTAAGGTCAGAACGTGACAGCGGGACGATCTGGGAAATATATAGAACACGTAACCCTTGGAGCCAGAGCTCACGGCTCAACATTTCTCCTAGTGGACGGTTTTGAAGTAATCTCCTGACGTCCTGCTTACCCTGAAGGACGTCGAATTCCACAGCGGATCTTGAGTGAACTGGTTGCACAGATACCCAGCCCGAAACCACAAAGAACAACCAATGCAGGTGCAGAAGCACACATGCACTACGCTATAGCCAATAAATCATTAGCTAAATAGGAGCCGTGTTACAGATGGCCCCAGCATCCTCAGCTACTCATGGAGTGACATGATAGGTTGAGAGAGTGGTCAGCCCCACAGGTGCAGATACCATCGATTTCTCTCTACCATCAGAGGCATGGGTGTTAGGCTAGATCACACACACATGCACACTCACACACACACACCACACACGCACACCGCACACGCACACGCACACGCACACACCACACGCACACCACACCACACGCACACACACACTACTCTCTCTCAGGACAGGTATCAGTGTGAGTAGAGTGCTGAGTTGAGGTCAGGCATTGCGCTGGTCAGCTATAATCACATAGACATGAGATGAGGCAGGACCCCGTGATGATGGGGGCAGCAGCAGTTTGACAGGAAGCACCGCGGTCGCTGTCGCTGCCGTGCTGGAGGTACACAGCAGAATGACAATGAAGGAGGGAGAAGAGATGGAGTGGAGGTGGGGGCAGTTGGAGACAAAAGTGTTAGATTCTGAGGGGTGAAAAGGAGAGCAGAGAGAGAGGGAGGGAGGGGGAGAGAGAGGTAAAGAAAGAATAAAACAAGTCTGTATATCAGTCACACACTCCTCTCCTTTCTCTCTCTCTCTCTTCCTGAATGTCTCCACCTTCTCTCTCTCCTTCTCCTCATATCTCTCTCTCTACTCATTCCTCATATCTCCCTCTCTCTTCCTCTCCTTCTGCTGGAAACTCACTTCTACTTTCCTCTCTCCTCCCCAGGTCAGTGGCTCCTAAATACAACAATAACACACCACATTCATCCCCAATTGGCCAATTGGCCACAGATACAAATTCAATTGGATTCCTTCCCCCTTTCCTCCATTTAAATTGTGCTCGGGAAGCAAGGGCACACCGCTATCAACATACCGCATAGAGGTTGAGTGTGAAATGAAAGCTTATTCCCTACTTAGGGCCCATAGGGCTCTGGTCGAAAAGGAGTGTACTATATAGGAAACAGGATGCCACTCGAGCCTAAGCCAGGGGCTGCAACATCATGCTATAGGTTGCCGGGGCTGGGAAAGGCTGAGAAATTGCTCTTGCACGGTAGCTTTAACTGGCTTTAACTGGAAATGTGCGTTGAGTGATTACCATCCTGGTTTATCAGATATGGAGCCGCGAGGTCTAGCGGTTTAGCTGTGATTAACATGGAATCAGGTGGGTGGTCCGGGCCTCTTTATTAAAAGAGAAAACACACAGGAAGTGATACCTAGAAAGCCCCATCGATTACACACAGCCCATTGTAGTGGAGACAGCTGAGTCTGTCAGTGGGGCTGCTGGGGTAAAGGATGGCTTCAGGTGTGTAGGTGGCTGGGGCGGTGTGTGTGTATGGTGTGTGTGTGTGTGTGTGTTTATGCATGCATACATGTGCCTGTGTGTGATCATGTGTGAATAGTGGATAGAGAGCCCTGCGGCCGTCTTGTATGATTTGGTGTGTAAAGCCTTTATAATTTGGTCCATAGCAAAGTCTCCAGTGTTAACTTCTTGGTGACTGGGGGGCAGTATTGAGTAGCTTGGATGAATAACATGCCCAGAGTAAACTGCCTGCTACTCAGCCATATCTGGATGGAAAACACTCTGAAGTGATGTCTGTGAGTATTACAGAACTCATATGGCAGGCGAAAACCTGAGAAAAATCCAACCAGGAAGTGGGAAATCTGAGGTTTGTAGGTTTTCAACTCTTAGCCTATCGAAGATACAATGGGATATTGGTCATGTTGCACTTCCTAAGGCTTCCACTAGATGTCTTTGGAACTTTGTTTGATGCTTCTACTGTGAAGGGGGGCCGAATGAGAGGGGATTGAGCTAGGTGTCTGGCAGATTGCCACGAGCTCGCGACACGCGGTCATGTGAAAGTTGAAATCTGACACAGCGGTTGCATTAAGTCTAAAGTCTAAAGTTCCATGTATAATAGTTGTATCTTTTATCAATGTTTATTATGAGTATTTCTGTGAATTGATGTGGCTCTCTGCAAAACCACTGCATGTTTTATAACTACTGAACATAACACGCCAATGTAAAATTCGGTTTTGGGATATAAATATGAACTTTATCGAACAAAACATACATGTATTGTGTAACATGAAGTCCTATGAGTGTCATCTGATGAAGATCATCAAAGGTTAGTGATTCATTTGATCTATATTTCTGCTTTTTGTGACTCCTCTCTTTGGCTAGAAAAATTGCTGTGTTTTTCTGTGACTTGGTGGGGACCTAACATAATCGTTTGTGGTGCTTTCGCTGTAAAGCCTTTTTGAAATCAGACACTGTGGCTGGATTAACGAGATGATGTAAAATACTAGATTTTTGTTGTTTTGAATTTGGCACCCTGCACTTTCTCTGGCTTTTGGAGGGGTGGGACGCTACCGTCCCGAATATCCGAGAGAGGTTAAGTTATCCCTGAGACTGCTAAATTAACACTTAAAGTGTGAACCCGTATAGACACTGGAAAGTGTTAACACAACACATCTTTCATTTGACCTTTATTTATACATGCTAGTCAATAATTAATGTTATGGTGACCAAATATAAATGACACATTTTCTAAACTAATCAAATATGTTACATGGCTTTCTTTCATCCATTACTGAAATTGTTGTTCCAGTTTAGATGCTTTAAGTTGTGTCATATTGTAACGGCGTTCTTCGTTTGTAGAAAGAGAGTCGGACCGAAATGCAGCGTGGTGGTTACTCATGTCTTTAATGAAGAAAAACGGAACTATACATGAAATAACTAATAAATACAAAAACAACAAATGGAACGTGAAACCTATTACAGCCTATCTGGTGAACACTACACAGAGACAGGAACAATCACCCACGAAATACAAAGCGAAACCCAGGCTACCTAAACACGGTTCCCAATCAGAGACAACGAGAATCACCTGACTCTGATTGAGAACCGCCTCAGGCAGCCAAGCCCATACAACACCCCTACTCAGCCCCAATCCCAATAACCACAAAACCCCAATACGAAATACAACAAAACAAACTCATGTCACACCCTGGCCTGACCAAACAAT
Organism: Oncorhynchus keta; assembly: GCF_023373465.1. Lineage (NCBI taxonomy): Eukaryota > Metazoa > Chordata > Actinopteri > Salmoniformes > Salmonidae > Oncorhynchus > Oncorhynchus keta. The sequence continues at coordinate 12,669,715 of NC_068444.1, read as the reverse complement.
CAACGAAAACACAAAATACTAAGACCAAGGCGTGACACATATTTCAGTCTGCCCAAACCTGGCAGTCATTCTGAATGTAGGTAGTGGGTGATTGAAACATGTTGTATATTCATAGGGATGGGGAAACAAAGCCTCCTGAAGCGTTGAGGTTTTCCAGCAAATTCTGTTGAAAATTGGTTCATTACTCAAGACTTTGATCAACACAGTCTACACTCGTGGCACCTGCTGGTGAAATAATTTAGAGCAGCCGTAGCCTCTTAATATATAATATATACCATTTAGCAGAGGCTTTTATCCAAAGCGACTTACAGTCATGTGTGCATACATTCTACGTATGGGTGGTCCCGGGAATCGAACCCACTACCCTGGCGTTACAAGCGCCATGCTCTACCAACTGAGCTACAGAAGGACTCTTGGTCTTCTACCAAACCAATACTGAACCAATTAGGTGATTTTTTTCAATGAAACAAAGTTTCGGACGTCATTGATCACTTGCTTCTGATAGAGTGGTACAGGTATCATCACACTGCTTTGAAGTACACTGCTTAGCGATTAAACTTGTAACAGTATTGCTTCGTTGCCTCTCCTCTCCTGACCCCATCTTGAACCCGGATCATCGGAACACATTGACAACAGTCACCCATTTTCTATTGCGCCACAACAGCCCTTGCCGAGAAAGGGAAACGACTACTTCAACGTCACTGATTGAAATGCTACTAGCGCTTACCATTTCATACACGTTACACTCAGCCTTCTTTGACCAAAACCTTCTTTGCAGTAACCATCCGGTTCAATAGTATCAATGTAACAGCGTTGTTTCTGTTCCTCGCTTTTCCCCAATCTGGTCTTGAACCAGAGACCATCTGAACACAACATTCACCCTCAAAGCATCGTCACCCACAGCCCTTGAAACAACTACCTCGAGGTCTCAGAGTAGGTGACGTCTTTGATTGAAACGGTACAAGTGCACCGCTAACTAGCTAACCATTTCACACCGGTTACAGACGCATGCCTTGGAGCTCAGGCATCGTCTTCTTCTTCTTTGGGATTGGGTTGGCGGATCGCATCCTACTTTAATGAAGGGTGAGGCCAAATCACGGCCTACCCACATTCAATTACCTTCATTATTCCTGTTCCTAAAAGGCAAAAATTGCAGCATCAACTAACCCTACATCTATATACCACTATTACACCACCAACTAACCCTACATCTATAAACCACTATTTCATAAAGATACAATTCACCACCCCATGAACCCACTACCCTATTCCACTACTTTGACCCTATCTGGTCCTGCACCATGCCAACTGCCTGGGAGAACGGGACACCACCCCTCAACACAACCTGTAACTCTTCTGAAGTCAAATCGCATATACCTCTCACGGGTGGCCCAAAAAAATGACTTCCTGAAAGCCACGACGTTACTAAGCCAAGCCTCCAGTCTTCGGATCAAATCCGCTTGGTCATATTTCAATAACTAATCATCAACAAACCTTTCTCTTAAATAATAAAATAAAATAAAAACATGTAAGTTGGGTCATCCAAAGAAACCAGTGTAAGCTAAGGATGGGAAACTGAGGCTTTCTGAAGGCCTCCGCGCTTTCACCAAAATGTGACTTTACTCAGAGCTGCGTTATCTGTTCACAATGCACATTATTGACATCTAGCAGTATGTGATTATCGGATATACATTTACTTTACTCAGAGCTGCGTTATCTGTTCACAATGCACATTATTGACATCTAGCAGTATGTGATTATCGGATATACATTTACTTTACTCAGAGCTGCGTTATCTGTTCACAATGCACATTATTGACATCTAGCAGTATGTGATTATCGGATATACATTTACTTTACTCAGAGCTGCGTTATTTGTTCACAATGCACATTATTGACATCTAGCAGTATGTGATTATCGGATATACATTTACTTTACTCAGAGCTGCGTTATCTGTTCACAATGCACATTATTGACATCTAGCAGTATGTGATTATCGGATATACATTTACTTTACTCAGAGCTGCGTTATTTGTTCACAATGCACATTATTGACATCTAGCAGTATGTGATTATCGGATATACATTTACTTTACTCAGAGCTGCGTTATCTGTTCACAATGCACATTATTGACATCTAGCAGTATGTGATTATCGGATATACATTTACTTTACTCAGAGCTGCGTTATCTGTTCACAATGCACATTATTGACATCTAGCAGTATGTGATTATCGGATATACATTTACTTTACTCAGAGCTGCGTTATCTGTTCACAATGCACATTATTGACATCTAGCAGTATGTGATTATCGGATATACATTTACTTTACTCAGAGCTGCGTTATCTGTTCACAATGCACATTATTGACATCTAGCAGTATGTGATTATCGGATATACATTTTTCTCCCACTGCTTTCATCAACATTTGCAGCACAGCGGTAAGTTGTTGGCTTTCGTAGACTATAATCAGTCAGAACACCAACCAGCTTCACATGTTTGCATTTAGGTCTATCATTTTGGCATGTTTTAGGATGCCTAAGACACCTGCTTGTACTATACTAAATACATAATAAAATAAAAAAAATAGTGTTTCACATAACTTTAAAAAAAAAGATTACAACAGTGCCTTCAAAAACTCTGTGGTAACTCTACAATTCAGTCCAAATGTAAGGCATTCTGGGAAACATGCAAATATAGCTTTATACTAAGCAGTATTTTTTCATGACATTTGATGAAACCAGATCAAAGTACGATGATCAAAGTACGATGACCAAAGTATGAAAAATGTCTGTTGCTTCTACATTTTAGTTTAATAATACATTTACTGGTCCCCTCCCCCATGTCAAACACTTGGATGCAGGAGGCTTAATTATTAATGCAACCTCTGTGTCAGATTTCAAAAAAACTTTAAGGAAAAACTACAAACCTCAGATTTCCCACTTCCTGGTTGGATTTTTTCTCAGGTTTTTGCCTGACATACGAGTTCTGTTATACTCACAGACATCATTCAAACAGTTTTAGAAACGTCAGAGTGTTTTATATCCAAATATACTAATAATATGCATATATTATCAACTGAGTAGCAGACAGTTTACTCTGGGCACCTTATTCATCCAAGCTACTCAATACTGCCCCCAGTCCAAATAATTTTTAAGGGATAGGGTGACATCAGCCTAACTCTCATTTTAATATACCAATGGTAACAATATAATGTCTTACCTAATTTAAATATGTAGTCCTGTAACCAAAATTGGAGAAGGCATATTTGCATAGCTAAATATGGTTTATATAGCTAGATAGCTACTGTACTGGTGACAAGATTTGACTGTAGGGTGTCAGCAAATATTTACTGAACAGAAAACCAGTCAGTATCTGGTGTGACCACCTTTTGCCTCCTTCGCACAGAGTCAATCAGATAGTGGATTGTTGCCTGTGGAATGTTTTCCCCATCCTCTTCAATGGTTGTATGCCGTTTCTGAATATTGGAGGGAACTGGATCACGCTGTCATTTACGTCGATCTAGAGGATCACAAACATGGTGACGGCAGCTCATAGGATTAGTCTCCACGCCTTCCCTTAGCTCCTGACCATACCGAATGTGATGCTGTTCTGAAAACAATAATGTTTTTCCCCATATTGTACTGTACCAGCCACCTACACTGGCCTCTCTCTGTGTGTGTGGGTGTGCATATGTGTGTGCGCGTGCCACCTACACTGGCCCCAGGCTAACTAACTGATGTAGGACATGTAGGCTACAGTATCCAGAAGCCAACCAGCCGTAATGTAGGAGAACGTACTGTACAGTGAATCTATGTGTTTATGTTGTTGCTAAATCTGGATGTGTGGGGTTCAGAATTCATATAGCACTTGTTTTTGTGTGAAATACTGTAAGTCTGTGTGGAGGTGATATTCAGCATTAGTATCGATATCGGTTTGCTCGTGCCTCACTCACACATCTCTCTCTCTCTCTAACCAGGTCAAACCTCCAGACAGAGGAGGAGAAAGGCTGCTCTCCCACTCAGTCTCCCCCGGATCGAATTACCATCCTGGAGATGGCTTTCAGACTACTCCCCCCTCCATATGTCTCCAATGGCGCTGATGTTTAGGCCGAGGTATGTATAGTTTTTTTTTGTGTGCTCGAGGGCAACGGTGTCTAGATGTTGTTGTTTTTTAAGTCCTTGCAACTGGACCTTTTTTGGAACACTGTTATTTTAGTCTTACTGAGATTTACTGTCAGGGCCCAGGTCTGACAGAATCTGTGCATAAGATCTAGGTGCTGCTGTAGGCCCTCCTTGATTGGAACAGACGCACCAGATCATCAGCAAACAGTAGACATTTGACTTCAGATTCTAGTAGGGTGTGGCCGTGTGCTGCAGACTGTTCTAGTGCCCTCACTAATTAATTGATATATATTTTGAAGAGGGTGGGCTTAAGCTGCATCCCTGTCTCACACCACGGTCCTGTGGAAAGAAATGTGTGTTTTTTTAAAACCAATTTTAACTTAAATTGAGTCAAAACATTTTTGAAATCAACAAAGCATGAGAAGACTTTGCCTTTTGTTTTGGTTTGTTTGTTTGTCAAGGGTGTGCAGAGTGAATACGTGGTCTGTCATACGGTCATACTGTAATTTTGACATTAAATCAGATCATTTGCTGTTAATGATAATGCAGAGGATTTTTTCTAAGGTTGCATGCAACTCCCATGGTAGTTATTTGGGTCAAATTTGTCTCAACTTTTGTGGATGGCGATGATCAGTCCTTGGTTAGAAATATTGGGGAAGATGCCAGAGCTAAGGAAAATGTTAAAGAGTTTTTTGTGGCCTGTATTTTTATCCTTTCATTGAGGATAGAGTGGTTCCTCCTTTAAAAGTTGCGAGCTTACACCGCGGAACTTTTAGGTACCCAGTGTTATGGCTTCAATGTTCCAGGCCACCACAAGGGGGAGTTAGAGCACTCATTATGCATTTGTGTCCCAAGGTTTTTATATGACCGATTATATCGAGTGTTTCCAATGACAAATTTGACACGAGCTACCTGTCCCTGCGTGAAGATGGCTGACAAAACATTATGGTGGAACCATATGTAAGTACTTATAACTTCATAATGAGTCAAGTAAAAAAAATACAATTGAGAGGAATATGTTAGTTAATGTAGCCAGCGATCTTGCTCATGTTATGACATGAGAATTCATTTGTAATTCGTGTTGTTTAATGTTTTAGGCACTCCTGAAAAATACAGAAAAACCAGGCTGTCATTTTGTGAAACAGTGGATGTGAAGAATCTCACTAGCTCAAACATTTACTGCTAATTGAATGTACAATTGTGTAAGCTTGTCTTGCAATGCAGCTGTAGTAACATAGTTAGCTAACTATTTACTTGCTTATTGTGTAGTGGAGGATAAAAATAACTGTATGCCCATGGATGTGTAGCTAGCTACAGTATATAGCCGATCTGTGTATGGACCCTAAAACATTAGGTTCTGAACTAATATTCATTCCAATCTATGAACCTCAGCTATCATAGTTGTTGTATCAACTTCAAGTCTGAATGGCATTAATGATAGAGTGGATAGAGTAGAATATAATAACTTTATTGTGCCAAGGATGCAAGTCCTATATACATGTACTGTAGTTATTACCACGCATGAGATCCCCACAGTGTAGCCTGTACATTGAATATATTCACTGATCATGCACTCTTCATTGGCAAATAAAGGTGTGGTTCAAGTATGAATCACTGAGACATTCTTTTTCAGTCATATCCAATACCAGGTGTATCAAACTCCATTCTTTGAATGATGATCTGTCTGCATGTATGTATTACAATTATACACTTCAACAGTGTTTATCACTCCTGCTCCTGGGACATCAATGATTTACACATTAGTCTATTGCATAGTTACAGAAACATGATATGTAATTCATATATGCAAAAAAAAATGCTGCATGTATTTCAATGATATACTTAATTTCAACCCGTGGAGAATGTGAAACACTTTTTTGAAAGAAGTTCATTAGGTGTTATAAATACATAATATATGCATTATAATTATGATAATTGTAATATTATATCATAAATACAAGTTCAATCTGTACTTTAATGCACATCTGTTGTGCATTATAAAACGAGGACGAAAGACGGGGAGGGGCGAGAGGTGTAGAAGACAGAAAGGGAAAGAGGTAAGAACAGAGGCAGACAGCATATGATTAATGAATTACAGTGCTACCTTAATATTCTCTCAGTTCATCACAATTACAGTGTCTCTAGTGGTGTCCTCCAACCAGCCTTGGGCCCCCAGTTGGCCCGAAGGTTATCTTATTAAAGAATTATAAAAAAAGCACTATTTCAAAATGCAGATGTTGATCTAGTTATGGATCCATAACGAATGAGTATGGGAATAAATATCACTGATTTACAGAAATATTGGAACAAAGTTGTCTAATGAAGGCAAACAATTTAGAATCCTCCAATCCTGTAGCCTACTCCCGACCGTCACGTTGTACAGCGCCATATTTTCCATTCCATCCCAATGGAAACCCAGGGGGTTTCGTTTTTCATTGTTCTCTGAATAGAAACACCATAATATTAATCTAATTAATTAAGCCTGACACGTCTTGACCGTAGAGAGTCCTTATTTTCTATGGTCGAGTAGGTTAGGGTGTGACTGGGGGATTAGTCTAGTTTATTATTTCTATGTGGTGTTCTAGGTTTGTTTTTCTATGTTGGTGATTGTGTATGATTCCCAATTAGAGGCAGCTGGTAAATCGTTGTCTCCAATTGGGGATCATATTTAAGTAGTGTTTGTTCCCGCCTGTGTTTATTTGATATTGTTTTGAGTTAGTGCACGTAGCACCTCTGTAGTCACGGTTCGTTGTTAGTTTATTGTTTATTGTTTTGCTAAGTTTCACTTTCCAATAAATTATGTGGAACTCAACATCCGCTGCGCCTTGGTCCGTTTCTACAAACAATCGTGACAAAGCCACATTTCTTAAAATCAATCCCATAATCTCTGTTATTACAAAAAAGGTTTTAAATTCTCTGCTAATGCCAATTTGGCATACTATCAAATGCTTCTCAAAGATGCCATCTGGTGGTCAAACTAAAAATAACTTGCAGTAACAGAAAAAAATGGCTGACAATTAAATGACGTGCCACACAATGCTGCGGCAGCACGCAAGGTGTGCTGCATTATGATGCAACTTTTAAAAGAGGAACCACTGTACCATCAACACCACTGGCCTATTTAGGTTGGGTTTGTATTTTGTCCTGTATTTCATTCAATGTAATTGGAAAATCCAGTGGGTTCTGGTAGTCTTTAATAGTTATTGCAGTTGATAACCAGCATGCAACAGAGCCGAGGAGTCTCTCTCATTACTAAATCAGAGGCAACATTGTCTTCCCGTGATTAATATTATTTCTGGATTATTTATTTCAGTTTTGGCAGCTTTTTGTCACGAATCCCGCTTCCTGAGTCTGTGTTTGCCTGTGTTTCTGTCCTGGAGTGTGTTTCCGGTGTCCTGGAACGCACCCTGTCTGGTTGCCGGGCGAATTAACTTGTTGGGAGATGATGTTCACCCGCACCTGTATCCCATCAGTAATCTGCACACCTGTCCTGATCATCACCTCTCCCCTTCAAAAGCTCTGACCTGACATCCATTCCCTGCCGGATCGTTAGCCATGAACAGTATGTTGTGCCATAGTATCAGCCTCAAGTTGGATAGAATTTGTTTGTTGTTTTTTACGTATTGCTTGCCTTAAACTTACCTCCGTTTGTTCTGTCTTCAGTTACTCACCCGGATCATTTACCCCATTCCGCTACCCCATTGGATCCACCTATTTACTCCCATCAACTCACCACCGCTGCCCGCTACGCCACCTGGATATATCTACCCATTCACATTCACTTGTAAATAAATACTCACCTTCTTCCTACTCTCCTTGTCCTGGTCTGCTTCTGGGTCCAATTCTGGTAAACCCTGAAACTTTTACTGTATTTTTTCCACCCATTGATTATAATAGTTAATTTGTCGCATACACAGATTTAGCAGGTGTGTGTTATGAACTCTGCAAAAAAAGAAACGTCCTCTCACTGTCAACTGTGTTTATTTTCAGCAACGTTAACGTGTAAATATTTGTATGAACATAACAAGATTCAACAACCGAGACATACATTGAACAAGTTCCACAGACATGTGACTAACAGAAATGGAATAATGTGTGCCTGAACAAAGGGGGGGTCAAAATAAAAAAGTAACAGCCAGTATCTGATGTGGCCACCAGCTGCATTAAGTACTGCAGTGCATCTCCTCCTCATGGACTGCACTAGATTTGCCAGTTCTTGCTGTGAGATGTTACCCCACTCCTCCACCAAGGCACCTACAAGTTCCTGGACATTTCTATTGGGAATGGCCCTAGCACTCACCCTCCGATCCAACAGGTCCCAGGCGTGCTCAATGGGATTATTAAGATCCGGGCTCTTCGCTGGCCATGGCAGAACACTGACATTCATGTCTTGCTGGAATCACACACAGAACGAGCAGTATGGCTGGTGGCATTGTCATGCTGGAGAGTCATGTCAGGATGAGCCTGCAGGAAGGGTACCACATGAGGGAGGAGGATGTCTTCCCTGTAACGCACAGCGTTGAGATTGCTTGCAATGACAACAAGCTCAGTCCGATGATGCTGTGACACACCGCCCCAGACCATGACTGATCCTCCATCTCCAAATCGTTCCTGCTCCATAGTACAGGTCTCGTTATAACGCTCATTCCTTCGATGATAAACGGGAACCAAACATCACCCCTGGTGAGACAAGACCCTGACTCGTCAGTGAAGAGCACTTTTTGCCAGTCCTGTCTTGTCCAGCGACGGTGGATTTGTGCCCATAGGCAACGTTGTTGCCGGTGATGTCTGGTGAGGACCTGCCTTATAACAGGCCTACAAGCCCTCAGTCCAGCCTCTCTCAGCCTATTGTGGACAGTCTTTGCACTGATGGAGGGATTGTGCATTCCTGGTTTAACTCGGGAAGTTGTTGTTGCCATCCTGTACCTGTCCTGCAGGTGTGATGTTCAGATGTACCGATCCTGTGCAGGTGGTGTTACACATGGTCTGCCACTGTGAGGACGATCAGCTGTCTGTCCTGTCTCCCTGTAGCGCAGTCTTAGGCGGCTCATAGTGCGGACATTGCAATTTATTGCCCTGGCCACATCTGCAGTCCTCGTGCCTCCTTGCAGCATGCCTAAGACACGTTCACGCAGATGAGCAGGGACCCTGGGCATCTTTCTTTTGGTGTTTTTCAGAGTCAGTAGAAAGGCCTCTTTGGTGTCCTAAGTTTTCATAACTGTGACCTAAATTGCTTACCGTTTGTAAGCTGTTAGTGTCTTAATGACCGCTCCACAGGTGGATGTTCATTAATTTTTTATGGTTCATTGAACAAGCATGGGAAACAGTGTTTAAACCCTTTACAGTGAAGATCTGTGAAGTTATTTGGATTTTTACCAATTATCTTTGAAAGACAGGGTCCTGAAAAAGGGACGTTTATTTTTTTCCTGAGTTTATAGCAGGTGCAGTGAAATGTTTAGGTGTGGGATTTTGATTGTGTTTCATTTGAAAACTTTATGAAGAATGTAGCTTGGACTAATTGATCAACAGGGATACCACCTGCAAGCTCTGAAACACGGAGTGTTTTGTGTGTGTGTGTGTGTGTGTGTGTGTGTGTGTGTGTGTGTGTGTGTGTGTGTGTGTGTGTGTGTGTGTGTGTGTGTGTGTGTGTGCGTGTGTGTGATCAACAGGGATACCTCCTACAAGCTCTGAAACACGGAGTGTTGTGTGTGATCAACACACCTGTCAAATAAGTATATTGTTATTTTTTCCATTAAATTCATCTCAGTATGTTCTATCTGAGAAAACACGTTAATACTACAGTTGAATATTTTCCTGATATTTTACAAATGTTCCATCCAGAGAATAAATCCCTTTCCTCCTGGTTAAACCGGTATTTCCTGCCGAAACCAGCAGTGTCATTCGAAAGCATTATATGGCACATAAAGAATTATTGTTACATCCGTTTAACGATTGATCCGACCAAGGTGCAGCATGGTAGGCGTACATTTTGAATTTATTAAATGAACACCAAAAAAAAAACAAGAAAGATAAACGACACGTAAAGTTTTGTAGCGCTAACACAGCAACTATACAAAAACAACATCCCACAATCTAAGGTGGGAAAAGGGGCTGCCTAAGTATGATCCCCAATCAGAGACAACAATAGACAGCTGCCTCTGATTGGGAACCATTCCCCGGCCAATAAAGAAATAGAAACACTAGAATGCCTACCCAAATCAAACCCCGACCTAACCAAATAGAGAAATAAAAAGGCTCTCTAAGGTCAGGGCGTGACAATTATAAAGCTTTATATGGCATATAAATGTCTGGATTTGATTATAGCTTTGATCAGAATGAAAATTCAATCCTGATGCTTCCTGAGCCTGATGAGACATATGTTAAATACATGTTATGAATTAACCACATTACTGAGACCAAGTCCAAAAAGATTGTGCTGTTAAAAACAGAAAAAACCCCAGAAAAGCCCATAGATGTAGCTAGCTATATGCTCTCTTGGATAAATAAATGAAACTAGCTCCAGTAGGCTAATCTTTTAGTGTGTGAACTGTATTGCCATACTGTATTATATTATACTGTATTGTATGGACTGGAATTACACACATTGTTCAAACCATGATGAAGCAGAAGAGAACATGCATTTGTGGTGGAGCACATGCGGCCTACAAAGTTACAAGTATAGGCTAGTGCATTTAGTTTAGAAATATAATAGTTCCTCAATGTATAATTAGTAGGCTGACACAACTTTCGTAATATTAATATGAGCCTACCTGCTCTTTCTCGCTCTATTGTTGCATCATTATTTTTTCGCTTTCAACAGTTAAACTAAATAAGTTTAGATTTCCTTTGTTCATCATTCATCATTCCTTGACGTACACATCACAGACAAACTGAATTGGTCAACCTCAGGAGGCTTAAGAAATTTGGCTTGTCACCAAAAACACTCACAAACTTTTACAGATGCACAATCGAGAGCATCCTGTCGAGCTGTATCACCGCCTGGTACGGCAACTGCTCCGCCCACAACCGTAAGGCTCTCCAGAGGGTAGTGAGGTCTGCACAACGCATCAACGGGGGCAAACTACTTGCCCTCCAGGACAACTACAGCACTCACCCCGCTATCATCCAGAAGGCGAGGTCAGTACAGGTGCATCAAAGCAGGGACTGAGAGACTGAAAAACAGCTTCTATCTCAAGGCCATCAGACTGTTAAACAGCCACCACTAACATTGAGTGGCTGCTGCCAACATACAGCATACAACATACAACATACATCTCTAGCCACTTTAATAATGAAAAACTAATGTAATAAATGTGTCACTAGCCACTTTAAACAATGCCACTTTATATAATGTTTACATACCCTACATTACTCATTTCATATGTATAATATAAACTGTACTCTATACCATCTACTGCATCTTGCCTATGCCGTTCGGACATCGCTCATTCATATAGTTTTATGTGCATATTCTTATTAATTCCTTTATACTTGTGTGTGTGTGTAAGGTATATTGTTAGGTTAGATTACTTGTTAGATATGACTGAATGGTCAGAACTAGAAGCACAAGCATTTCGCATTAACATCTGCTAACCATGTGTATGTGACAAATACAATTTGATTTGATTTGATGACATCCTTGAATAATATAGAACTAGATGCAGAATGCTTTCACCTCTCTTCGCGAATATTGATTGGTTGATGGGTCTGAATAAATAACTGCTATAGCCTACCACCATCACGCGTTCCCTCTTCTTTCAAACTACCTGGTGGGTTCTATTGGCAGCAAGCTATCCTAGTCTAGTTTTTCCTGCATGGGACTCCAAGAGCTAAGGAGCTTTTTTTTTAGCAGAGCCCAGAGGAACACGGGTGCTTGTGTATTGTGCAAGAGACAGAGGCTATAACTCTGAAGATTATTACACATAACCCATCTTTAATTATCTAAATATAAGGCTAATACTGCATTGAATGTATTACCTGAAAGAGGTAAGCTAGGACATCTATATACACAGAATAGGGCTATAAATCAATCTAGAACAGGATTATCTATTTTTGGATGCAATATGAATGGCGTTGATGGGGTGTACTGATTTAAAGCAACGATATTCGAGTGATAGGTTGTTCTAAAACTCTGCAGCTGTAATAAAAAAATGTAATATTTACAATTAAAAAACAAGGGGATCCCCGAAATCCAGATGTAGATTGGTAAATTAGACATTCTGTCTTTATATTACTGTAACATAGGCAATGCTGTAGCAAATGTAGACCTACCTGTCACAAGAAAAAAAGTTAGCATGATGAGATCATGGGTCTACATACGCATTGTGAACTGGTGCCCTACACTGAGATGTGCTTTCTGTCCCCACAATGAGGTTTGATGACTCATCATGCAGAGGCCATAGAGAAGACTGATTTAGACATCTCTTAACAGTTCCATTTCACACGGTGCTGTTCACATAAATCATTTATTACAATTTACAGGTTTCATGAAGTTATTTAATGGTGGGAAAAGGGCGTAGCACTGGGCTGTAAATCCCGGTAAATCCTGGTAAATCCCAGTAACCGGGTTCCCACCATTGAACCCTAATTAGTTCACACTGAATAGCCATATAAATAAGTAGTTAATAACCAAGGACAGAGGCAGATGTGGGAGGAATAATCAAGACAAAGCTGCTGTTAAGTTCTCAGACATTTCAAGTCAAAAGCTTTCTAAATCTGTGACCACCGACACTAGAATCTCACAGATACTCTATAGTTTCATCAATCATAGCATCAGGACATTCTAGTCAACTAACAACACAATATTTAAAGCCAGAGAAAAGGGAAAGAAACATGGACCTATTTCACAGTGTCTGCTTCCCAAACAGCACCCATCCCATGCATATTATATTACCCTATGGGCCCTGGTCTAAAGTAGTGCACTACCCTATGAGCCCTGGTCTAAAGTAGTGCACTACCCTATGGGCCCTGGTCTAAAGTAGTGCACTACCCTATGGGCCCTGGTCTAAAGTAGAACACTAGCCTATGGGCCCTGGTCTAAAGTAGTGTACTACCCTATGGGCCCTGGTCTAAAGTAGTGCACTACCCTATGGGCCCTGGTCTAAAGTAGTGCACTACCCCTATGGGTCCTGGTCTAAAGTAGTGTACTACCCTATGGGCCCTGGTCTAAAGTAGTGCACTACCCTATGGGCCCTGGTCTAAAGTAGTGTACTACCCCATGGGCCCTGGTATTAAGTAGTGCACTACCCTATGGGCCCTGGTCTAAAGTAGTGCACTACGTTATGGACCCTGGTCAAAAGTTGTGCACTGCCCTATGGGCCCTGGTCTAATGTAGTGCACTACCCTATGGGCCCTGGTCTAAAGTAGTGCACTACCCTATGGGCCCTGGTCTAAAGTAGTGTACTACCTTATGGGCCCTGGTCTAAAGTAGTGCACTACCCTATGGGCCCTGGTCTAATGTAGTGCACTACCCTATGGGCCCTGGTCTAATGTAGTGCACTACCCTATGGGCCCTGGTCTAAAGTAGTGCACTACCCTATGGGCCCTGGTCTAAAGTAGTGTACTACCTTATGGGCCCTGGTCTAAAGTAGTGCACTACCTTATGGACCCTGGTCTAAAGTAGTGCACTACCCTATGGGCCCTGGTCTAAAGTAGTGTACTACTCTATGGGCCCTGGTCTAATGTAGTACACTAACCTATGGGCCCTGGTCTAAAGTAGTGCACTACCCTATGGGCCCTGGTCTAATGTAGTGCACTACCCTATGGGCCCTGGTCTAATGTAGTGCACTACCCTATGGGCCCTGGTCTAAAGTAGTGCACTACCCTATGGGCCCTGGTCTAAAGTAGTGCACTACCATATGGACCCTGGTAAAAAGTTGTGCACTACCTTATTGTCCCTGGTCTAAAGTAGTACACTACCCTATGGACCCTGGTAAAAAGTTGTGCACTGCCCTATATTGGGAATGGGTGCTACCCAACATTTTCCCACATCATCTTATGTTGGGAAATTCATATTTTATAAGGAGATCATCTTGAAATCTCCAAAAGAGGAGAGGTAGATAGAATGAGCTCCAGACACCTGCCTGCCTGTGTTCACATAATCTCACAGAAACACAATATCATTCAGCATTCCAAAGGCCAAGACACATGCACTCACACTCTATCTCTGTCACTCACTCACTCACTCACTCACTCACTCACTCACTCACTCACTCACTCACTCACTCACTCACTCACTCACTCACTCACTCACTCACTCACGTTCCCTCTCCATTCTCTAGCCCCATTCCTACCTCCCTCCTCTCCCTGATAATCACAGTGTTTTGTATCCTCACACTGTACATTTTACAGGAAACATGTTTCAGTGGATATTGAAGCGTTAGGTTCTAGGTGGACAGGGAATAGCCACTCGAATCTGAGAGGAGGCAGAACACAAGTTAATCCTCCATGAATAACTGGACCTGCTGGGAGCACATGTGGCCACATTATTATAGGACTACTTGAGAGAATGATGATCTGCAACAAATAGAGCATCTCAGTTTCAGAAGTAAAATTACAGCCAAACTGGCCTGCAACTGTGCCTTTCTACCTTATAAATCATCAAGAGTAGACCCACAACTGATCCTTATAAACTGTCCAGAGTAGACCCACAACTGATCCTTATAAACTGTCCAGAGTAGACCCACAACTGATCCTTATAAACTGTCCAGAGTAGACACACAACTGATCCTTATAAACTGTCCAGAGTAGACACACAACTGATCCTTATAAACTGTCCAGAGTAGACACACAACTGATCCTTATAAACTGTCCAGAGTAGACCCACAACTGATCCTTATAAACTGTCCAGAGTAGACCCACAACTGATCCTTATAAACTGTCCAGAGTAGACACACAACTGATCCTTATAAACTGTCCAGAGTAGACACACAACTGATCCTTATCAACTGTCCAGAGTAGACACACAACTGATCCTTATCAACTGTCCAGAGTAGACCCACAACTGATCCTTATCAACTGTCCAGAGTAGACCCACAACTGATCCTTGTAAACTGTCCAGAGTAGACCCACAACTGATCCGTATAAACTGTCCAGAGTAGACCCACAACTGATCCTTATCAACTGTCCAGAGTAGACCCACAACTGATCCTTATCAACTGTCCAGAGTAGACCCACAACTGATCCTTATCAACTGTCCAGAGTAGACCCACAACTGATCCTTATAAACTGTCCAGAGTAGACCCACAACTGATCCGTATAAACTGTCCAGAGTAGACCCACAACTGATCCTTATAAACTGTCCAGAGTAGACCCACAACTGATCCTTATCAACTGTCCAGAGTAGACCCACAACTGATCCCTATAAACTGTCCAGAGTAGACACACAACTGATCCTTATCAACTGTCCAGAGTAGACACTCAACTGATCCTTATCAACTGTCCAGAGTAGACACACATCTGATCCTTATCAACTGTCCAGAGTAGACACACAACTGATCCTTATCAACTGTCCAGAGTAGACCCACAACTGATCCTTATAAACTGTCCAGAGTAGACACACAACTGATCCTTATCAACTGTCCAGAGTAGACACACAACTGATCCCTATAAACTGTCCAGAGTAGACACACAACTGATCCTTATCAACTGTCCAGAGTAGACACACAGCTGATCCCTATCAACTGTCCAGAGTAGACACACAACTGATCCGTATAAACTGTCCAGAGTAGACCCACAACTGATCCTTATAAACTGTCCAGAGTAGACCCACAACTGATCCTTATCAACTGTCCAGAGTAGACCCACAACTGATCCTTATAAACTGTCCAGAGTAGACCCACAACTGATCCTTATAAACTGTCCAGAGTAGACCCACAACTGATCCTTATAAACTGTCCAGAGTAGACCCACAACTGATCCTTATAGACTGTCCAGAGTAGACACACAACTGATCATTATCAACTGTCCAGAGTAGACCCACAACTGATCCCTATAAACTGTCCAGAGTAGACACACAACTGATCCTTATAAACTGTCCAGAGTAGACACACAACTGATCCCTATAAACTGTCCAGAGTAGACCCACAACTGATCCTTATAAACTGTCCAGAGTAGACACACAACTGATCCTTATAAACTGTCCAGAGTAGACACACAACTGATCCTTATAAACTGTCCAGAGTAGACACACAACTGATCCTTATCAACTGTCCAGAGTAGACACACAGCTGATCCCTATCAACTGTCCAGAGTAGACACACAACTGATCCTTATAAACTGTCCAGAGTAGACCCACAACTGATCCTTATAAACTGTCCAGAGTAGACCCACAACTGATCCTTATCAACTGTCCAGAGTAGACCCACAACTGATCCTTATAAACTGTCCAGAGTAGACCCACAACTGATCCTTATAAACTGTCCAGAGTAGACCCACAACTGATCCTTATAAACTGTCCAGAGTAGACCCACAACTGATCCTTATAGACTGTCCAGAGTAGACACACAACTGATCATTATCAACTGTCCAGAGTAGACCCACAACTGATCCCTATCAACTGTCCAGAGGAGACACACAACTGATCCTTATCAACTGTCCAGAATAGACACACAACTGATCCTTATCAACTGTCCAGAGGAGACACACAACTGATCCTTATCAACTGTCCAGAGTAGACCCACAACTGATCCTTATAAACTGTCCAGAGTAGACACACAACTGATCCTTATAAACTGTCCAGAGTAGACACACAACTGATCCTTATCAACTGTCCAGAGTAGACACACAACTGATCCCTATAAACTGTCCAGAGTAGACACACAACTGATCCTTATCAACTGTCCAGAGTAGACACTCAACTGATCCTTATCAACTGTCCAGAGTAGACACACATCTGATCCTTATCAACTGTCCAGAGTAGACACACAACTGATCCTTATCAACTGTCCAGAGTAGACCCACAACTGATCCTTATAAACTGTCCAGAGTAGACACACAACTGATCCTTATCAACTGTCCAGAGTAGACACACAACTGATCCCTATAAACTGTCCAGAGTAGACACACAACTGATCCTTATCAACTGTCCAGAGTAGACACACAGCTGATCCCTATCAACTGTCCAGAGTAGACACACAACTGATCCTTATCAACTGTCCAGAGTAGACACACAACTGATCCTTATCAACTGTCCAGAGTAGACACACAACTGATCCTTATCAACTGTCCAGAGTAGACACACAACTGATCCTTATCAACTGTCCAGAGTAGACCCACAACTGATCCTTATCAACTGTCCAGAGTAGACACTCAACTGATCCTTATCAACTGTCCAGAGTAGACACACAACTGATCCTTATCAACTGTCCAGAGTAGACACACAACTGATCCTTATCAACTGTCCAGAGTAGACCCACAACTGATCCTTATCAACTGTCCAGAGTAGACCCACAACTGATCCTTATCAACTGTCCAGAGTAGACACACAACTGATCCTTATCAACTGTCCAGAGTAGACACACAACTGATCCTTATCAACTGTCCAGAGTAGACACACAACTGATCCTTATCAACTGTCCAGAGTAGACACACAACTGATCCTTATCAACTGTCCAGAGGAGACACACAACTGATCCTTATAAACTGTCCAGAGTAGACCCACAACTGATCCCTATCAACTGTCCAGAGTAGACACACAACTGATCCTTATCAACTGTCCAGAGTAGACCCACAACTGATCCTTATAAACTGTCCAGAGTAGACACACAACTGATCCTTATAAACTGTCCAGAGGAGACACACAACTGATCCTTATAAACTGTCCAGAGTAGACACACAACTGATCCTTATCAACTGTCCAGAGTAGACCCACAACTGATCCTTATCAACTGTCCAGAGTAGACACTCAACTGATCCTTATCAACTGTCCAGAGTAGACACACAACTGATCCTTATCAACTGTCCAGAGTAGACACACAACTGATCCTTATCAACTGTCCAGAGTAGACCCACAACTGATCCTTATCAACTGTCCAGAGTAGACCCACAACTGATCCTTATCAACTGTCCAGAGTAGACACACAACTGATCCTTATCAACTGTCCAGAGTAGACACACAACTGATCCTTATCAACTGTCCAGAGTAGACCCACAACTGATCCTTATCAACTGTCCAGAGTAGACCCACAACTGATCCTTATCAACTGTCCAGAGTAGACACACAACTGATCCTTATCAACTGTCCAGAGTAGACACACAACTGATCCTTATCAACTGTCCAGAGTAGACACACAACTGATCCTTATCAACTGTCCAGAGTAGACACACAACTGATCCTTATCAACTGTCCAGAGTAGACACACAACTGATCCTTATCAACTGTCCAGAGGAGACACACAACTGATCCTTATAAACTGTCCAGAGTAGACCCACAACTGATCCCTATCAACTGTCCAGAGTAGACACACAACTGATCCTTATCAACTGTCCAGAGTAGACCCACAACTGATCCTTATAAACTGTCCAGAGTAGACACACAACTGATCCTTATAAACTGTCCAGAGTAGACACACAACTGATCCTTATAAACTGTCCAGAGTAGACCCACAACTGATCCTTATCAACTGTCCAGAGTAGACCCACAACTGATCCTTATCAACTGTCCAGAGTAGACACACAACTGATCCCTATCAACTGTCCAGAGGAGACACACAACTGATCCTTATCAACTGTCCAGAATAGACACACAACTGATCCTTATCAACTGTCCAGAGGAGACACACAACTGATCCTTATCAACTGTCCAGAGGAGACACACAACTGATCCTTATCAACTGTCCAGAGGAGACACACAACTGATCCTTATCAACTGTCCAGAGGAGACACACAACTGATCCTTATCAACTGTCCAGAGTAGACACACAACTGATCCTTATCAACTGTCCAGAGTAGACACACAACTGATCCTTATCAACTGTCCAGAGTAGACCCACAACTGATCCCTATCAACTGTCCAGAGTAGACACACAACTGATCCTTATCAACTGTCCAGAGTAGACACACAACTGATCCTTATAAACTGTCCAGAGTAGACACACAACTGATCCTTATCAACTGTCCAGAGTAGACCCACAACTGATCCTTATCAACTGTCCAGAGTAGACACACAACTGATCCTTATCAACTGTCCAGAGTAGACCCACAACTGATCCTTATCAACTGTCCAGAGTAGACACACAACTGATCCTTATCAACTGTCCAGAGTAGACACACAACTGATCCTTATCAACTGTCCAGAGTAGACACACAACTGATCCTTATCAACTGTCCAGGGTAGACACACAACTGATCCTTATCAACTGTCCAGAGGAGACACACAACTGATCCTTATAAACTGTCCAGAGTAGACCCACAACTGATCCCTATCAACTGTCCAGAGTAGACACACAACTGATCCTTATCAACTGTCCAGAGTAGACCCACAACTGATCCTTATAAACTGTCCAGAGTAGACACACAACTGATCCTTATAAACTGTCCAGAGTAGACACACAACTGATCCTTATAAACTGTCCAGAGTAGACCCACAACTGATCCTTATCAACTGTCCAGAGTAGACCCACAACTGATCCTTATCAACTGTCCAGAGTAGACACACAACTGATCCCTATCAACTGTCCAGAGGAGACACACAACTGATCCTTATCAACTGTCCAGAATAGACACACAACTGATCCTTATCAACTGTCCAGAGGAGACACACAACTGATCCTTATCAACTGTCCAGAGGAGACACACAACTGATCCTTATCAACTGTCCAGAGGAGACACACAACTGATCCTTATCAACTGTCCAGAGGAGACACACAACTGATCCTTATCAACTGTCCAGAGTAGACACACAACTGATCCTTATCAACTGTCCAGAGTAGACACACAACTGATCCTTATCAACTGTCCAGAGTAGACCCACAACTGATCCCTATCAACTGTCCAGAGTAGACACACAACTGATCCTTATCAACTGTCCAGAGTAGACACACAACTGATCCTTATAAACTGTCCAGAGTAGACCCACAACTGATCCTTATCAACTGTCCAGAGTAGACACACAACTGATCCTTATCAACTGTCCAGAGTAGACACACAACTGATCCTTATCAACTGTCCAGAGTAGACACACAACTGATCCTTATAAACTGTCCAGAGTAGACCCACAACTGATCCCTATCAACTGTCCAGAGTAGACCCACAACTGATCCTTATCAACTGTCCAGAGTAGACCCACAACTGATCCTTATCAACTGTCCAGAGTAGACCCACAACTGATCCTTATCAACTGTCCAGAGTAGACCCACAACTGATCCTTATCAACTGTCCAGAGTAGATCCACAACTGATCCTTATCAACTGTCCAGAGTAGACACACAACTGATCCCTATCAACTGTCCAGAGTAGATCCACAACTGATCCTTATCAACTGTCCAGAGTAGACCCACAACTGATCCTTATCAACTGTCCAGAGTAGACCCACAACTGATCCTTATCAACTGTCCAGAGAGACACACAACTGATCCCTATCAACTGTCCAGAGGAGACACACAACTGATCCTTATCAACTGTCCAGAGTAGACACACAACTGATCCTTATCAACTGTCCAGAGGAGACACACAACTGATCCTTATCAACTGTCCAGAGGAGACACACAACTGATCCTTATCAACTGTCCAGAGGAGACACACAACTGATCCTTATCAACTGTCCAGAGGAGACACACAACTGATCCTTATCAACTGTCCAGAGTAGACACACAACTGATCCTTATAAACTGTCCAGAGTAGACCCACAACTGATCCCTATCAACTGTCCAGAGGAGACACACAACTGATCCTTATAAACTGTCCAGAGTAGACACACAACTGATCCCTATCAACTGTCCAGATTAGACCCACAACTGATCCTTATCAACTGTCCAGAGGAGACACACAACTGATCCTTATAAACTGTCCAGAGTAGACCCACAACTGATCTTTATAGAATGACTGGAATTTAAATCACATGGCTTGTTGTGCCGTTATTCAACTGACATTTTCACTTGCAGTTTATAGCATTGAGTAGAATGTTAGAACCACTTTAAAACAATTATGCATTTATTCATTGCATGGTGGTGTTGTAAGCTACTCTAGATAATTGTATTGTCCCTAAACATGATCAATATGGGTTCTTTTTGAACTGCGTGTCTCATGTCATCACTGTTCTTTCAAGCACGATGTCGCACCTGGGCTCTCCACTGCCTAGCAGCTATTCCTCCTTGTTCTTGTGGATTTACATGGAAAATTGGTGCAGCTTTGAATAATTTTGTACGTGGTATGATTGCTATTTAGCCTATTGTAGATCTGGATAAACGATCCACCTACTACCATTGTCACTATGAATGGTGGATAGAGGCGCAGGATATACAGTTAGACTGGTAGACCATATTGTAAAATAAGCGCACGGAACAGCATAATGAATAAGGGAGATACCAAAACACCTTGACAGGGGAAGAGCATGCAAGCAAAGGAAGAACGTATATCCTGCCCCACAAGAGGAAGGAAAGTGCTGGACCACGTATATACTAAGATCTGTGATGTATATAACACCATCCCCACCCCCACATTGGCCAATTAGATCACGTCTCTCTGTTCCTACTCCCCACCTACAAGCAGCAACTCTTGAGGGAGCAACTCACAAAGCCGCCGGATGCCCAGATGGCATCCCAGGCCGCGTCCTCAGAGTGTGTGCTGACCAGCTGCCGGGACGTCTTCAAACTGTCCCAGCTTGTAGTCCCCACCTGCTCCAATGAGACCACCATTGTCCCAGTGCCCAAATAAAACAAGGTGACATGTCCAAATGACTATCGCCCTGTCGCATTCACCCCTGATGATCATGAAGTGCTTTCGAGCGGCTGGTCATAGGCCCACATCAAGGCTGTATGCCAGGTACACTGGACCCGCGCCAACAGATCCACGGAAGACGCCATTTCCAACGCTATTAACACGGCCGTATCTGGACAAGAGGAACACCTACAGTGTACAGTTGATGTCGGAGGTTTACATACACCTTAGCCAAAAACATTTAAACTCAGTTTTTCACAATTTCTGACATTTAATCATAGTAAAAATTCCCTGTCTTAGGTCAGTTAGGATCACTACTTTATTTTAAGAATGTGAAATCACATTCCCAGTGGATCAGAAGTTTACATACACATACTCTTTGTGTTTGACCGAGTTTGGTTCCAAATCAGAGGCGGCTGTGTTTCAGTGTTGTCTCTGATTGGGGATCATACTTAGGCAGCCCTTTCCCTCATTCAGTGTGGGATCTTGTCTTAGTTGGAGTGCATGTAGTTTGCACGAAAAAGCGGTTCATTCGTTGAACTGTTTATTTCTTGGTGGAACATTTAAATAAAATAATGTACGCCTACCACACTGCACCATGGTCTCCTTCTGACGACAAACGTTACAAAAACTGTTGTTCTCTCCAAACTCAACACCAAGCTCAGAGCCCTGGGTCGGGACAACACCCTCTGCAACTGAATCCTGGACTGACGAGCAGACCACAGGCTGTGAGGATTGGTAACAACACCTTCTCCACACTGACTCTTAACACAGGGGACCCCCCAGGGGTGTGTCCTCAGCCTTCTGCTGTGCACCCTTTCACCCACGACATTTTATTTTAATTTTATTTATTTCACCTTTATTTAACCAGGTAGGCTAGTTGAGAACACCTTTATTTAACCAGGTAGGCTAGTTGAGAACACCTTTATTTAACCAGGTAGGCTAGTTGAGAACAAGTTCTCATTTGCAACTGCGACCTGGCCAAGATAAAGCATAGCAGTATGAACAGACAACACAGTTACACATGGAGTAAACAATTAACAAGTCAATAACACAGTAGAAAAAAAGGGGAGTCTATATACATTGTGTGCAAAAGGCATGAGGAGGTAGGCGAATAATTACAATTTTGCAGATTAACACTGGAGTGATAAATGATCAGATGGTCATGTACAGGTAGAGATATTGGTGTGCAAAAGATCAGAAAAGTAGATAAATAAAAACAGTATGGGGATGAGGTAGGTAAAAATGGGTGGGCTATTTACCGATAGACTATGTACAGCTGCAGCGATCGGTTAGCTGCTCAGATAGCAGATGTTTGAAGTTGGTGAGGGAGATAAAAGTCTCCAACTTCAGCGATTTTTGCAATTCGTTCCAGTCACAGGCAGCAGAGAACTGGAACGAAAGGCGGCCAAATGAGGTGTTGGCTTTAGGGATGATCAGTGAGATACACCTGCTGGAGCGCGTGCTTCGGAAGGGTGTTGCCATCGTGACCAGTGAACTGAGATAAGGCGGAGCTTTACCTAGCATGGACTTGTAGATGACCTGGAGCCAGTGGGTCTGGCGACAAATATGTAGCGAGGGCCAGCTGACTAGAGCATACAAGTCGCAGTGGTGGGTGGTATGAGGTGCTTTAGTGACAAAATGGATGGCACTGTGATAAACTGCATCCAGTTTGATGAGTAGAGTGTTGGAAGCAATTTTGTAGATGACATCGCCGAAGTCGAGGATCGGTAGGATAGTCAGTTTTACTAGGGTAAGTTTGGCGGCGTGAGTGAAGAAGGCTTTGTTGCGGAATAGAAAGCCGACTCTTGATTTGATTCTCGATTGGAGATGTTTGATATGAGTCTGGAAGGAGAGTTTACAGTCTAGCCAGACACCTAGGTACTTATAGATGTCCACATATTCAAGGTTGGAACCATCCAGGGTGGTGATGCTGGTCAGGCGTGCGGGTGCAGGCAGTGAACGGTTGAAAAGCATGCATTTGGTTTTACTAGCGTTTAAGAGCAGTTGGAGGCCACGGAAGGAGTGTTGTATGGCATTGAAGCTCGTTTGGAGGTTAGATAGCACAGTGTCCAAGGACGGGCCGGAAGTATATAGAATGGTGTCGTCTGCGTAGAGGTGGATCAGGGAATCACCCGCAGCAAGAGCAACATCATTGATATATACAGAGAAAAGAGTCAGCCCGAGAATTGAACCCTGTGGCACCCCCATAGAGACTGCCAGAGGACCGGACAGCATGCCCTCCGATTTGACACACTGAACTCTGTCTGCAAAGTAATTGGTGAACCAGGCAAGGCAGTCATCCGAAAAACCGAGGCTACTGAGTCTGCCGATAAGAATATGGTGATTGACAGAGTCGAAAGCCTTGGCAAGGTCGATGAAGACGGCTGCACAGTACTGTCTTTTATCGATGGTGGTTATGATATCGTTTAGTACCTTGAGCGTGGCTGAGGTGCACCCGTGACCGGCTCGGAAACCAGATTGCACAGCGGAGAAGGTACGGTGGGATTCGAGATGGTCAGTGACCTGTTTGTTGACTTGGCTTTCGAAGACCTTAGATAGGCAGGGCAGGATGGATATAGGTCTGTAACAGTTTGGGTCCAGGGTGTCTCCCCCTTTGAAGAGGGGGATGACTGCGGCAGCTTTCCAATGCTTGGGGATCTCAGACGATATGAAAGAGATGTTGAACAGGCTGGTAATAGGGGTTGCGACAATGGCGGCGGATAGTTTCAGAAATAGAGGGTCCAGATTGTCAAGCCCAGCTGATTTGTACGGGTCCAGGTTTTGCAGCTTTTTCAGAACATCTGCTATCTGGATTTGGGTAAAGGAGAACCTGGAGAGGCTTGGGCGAGTAGCTGCGGGGGGGGCGGAGCTGTTGGCCGAGGTTGGAGTAGCCAAGCGGAAGGTATGGCCAGCCGTTCAGAAATGCTTGTTGAAGTTTTCGATAATCATGGATTTATCGGTGGTGACCGTGTTACCTAGCCTCAATGCAGTGGGCAGCTGGGAAGAGGTGCTCTTGTTCTCCATGGACTTCACAGTGTCCCAGAACTTTTTGGATTTGGAGCTACAGGATGCAAACTTCTGCCTGAAGAAGCTGGCCTTAGCTTTCCTGACTGACTGCGTGTATTGGTTCCTGACTCCCCTGAACAGTTGCATATCGCGGGGACTATTCGATGCTATTGCAGTCCGCCACAGGATGTTTTTGTGCTGGTCGAGGGCAGTCAGGTCTGGAGTGATCTGCATCTGCAATCTGTTCTTAGTTCTGCATTTTTTGAACGGGGCATGCTTATCTAAAATGGTGAGGAAGTTACTTTTAAAGAATGACCAGGCATCCTCAACTGACGGGATGAGGTCAATGTCCTTCCAGTATACCCGGGCCAGGTCGATTAGAAAGGCCTGCTCACAGAAGTGTTTTAGGGAGCGTTTGACAGTGATGAGGGGTGGTCGTTTGACTGCGGCTCCGTAGCGGATACAGGCAATGAGGCAGTGATCGCTGAGATCCTGTTTGAAGACAGCGGAGGTGTATTTGGAGGGCCAGTTGGTCAGGATGACGTCTATGAGGGTGCCCTTGTTTACAGATTTAGGGTTGTACCTGGTGTGTTCCTTGATGATGTGTGTGAGATTGAGGGCATCTAGCTTAGATTGTAGGACTGCCGGGGTGTTAAGCATATCCCAGTTTAGGTCACCTAACAGAACAAACTCTGAATCTAGATGGGGGGCGATCAATTCAAGTTTGCTGACGACACCACGATGGTAGGCTTGAAAACCAACAACGATGAGTCAGCCTGTAGGGAGGAGGTAAGTGAACTGGCATTGTTCTGCCAGGACAACAACCTCTCCCTTTAACGTCAGCAAAACAAAGGAGTTCATTGTTGGCTTCAGGAAGCAGAGGAGGCAATGTGACCCGATCCACCAACAAGCTCTCACAGTATCAATGCAGAATTAAACATTCATCCACGTTCTCCAAACGTCCAATTTAAAAGTTGCACCAAACATCAAAAGTGTCTTTATTGCTCCTGTATTTTCCAAAGTCCTCAGGACATCGATATTTTTAAACACTTGGCCCCCTAATTCTGCCTTCCCCAAAATATTGGAATATAAATTGTGCTTTCCTGTGTTATACTTATGCAAAATGTTTATTCTATTCTACTGAGCCATTTACTTTATGATTTGTTTATTTTTGTTGTTGCACTGTCGAGAAGGAACCTGCAGGTTAACAGGTCATTGGATGGTGTATATCATGTGTATATATATATATATATACATAGGACTATTTAAACTTGAAATTTGGCTAGGATGGAAGAAATTATATAGTGAAACCTGCAAAATGGTGAATTGAAACCCAAGGCAAAAAAACACACTACCCTCCTCT
Organism: Oncorhynchus keta; assembly: GCF_023373465.1. Lineage (NCBI taxonomy): Eukaryota > Metazoa > Chordata > Actinopteri > Salmoniformes > Salmonidae > Oncorhynchus > Oncorhynchus keta. The sequence continues at coordinate 12,643,344 of NC_068444.1, read as the reverse complement.
TTCCCCCCCCAGAAAAACACACAACCCTCTCCAAAGAAAAACATTTTTGTTTGACAACCCTCCTCTATTCAATGGTTCTACCAATGTGTCCCATTTAGTGTGTATAGTATGTCACTGCTCTCTCATATCAGCCCCCCGCTAAGACTTGGCTAGGTGTTGAGAAAGGAGAAGAGAGGAATTGAAAAATGGATAGGAGGATGGAGAGGAAGAGAGCGGCACTGACTTCTGGACGAGCCGAGGAGAAAGAGACAGAAGGAAGGATGAAGGGAGAGAGAAAGCGAGGGAGGGAGAAACGAAGGGGTGGAGCCCCAGAGGGTGGGAGTTCAGGCTTTCTCCACTGAAAGATTGCAGCGATTAGCAGAGTGGGCAAGGTGAGTTGGCTGGGTGTTGAGGAATGGCTACATCGGGACACTATTGATGTGTCAGTGTGATTGAGTGGTTGAGGGCCCCAGCGCTAATGGCTTCATCAGACCGGCCGCACTACCGCTTTACTGCTGACTGCAGTACCCTTGACCAGGGCCCATAGCTTTCCGGTCAGAAGTAGTGCACTATGTAAGGAATAGGGTGCCACTTGGGAAGCAGATTCAATCTCATTCCCCTACACTCCCCCCCTGTTCCCTACACCCCCTTGTACTCCCAATCACTGCCCCCCACCCCTAAACCCCCCGCCACCTCCCAATCACGCAACAAAACACACACAAATTAAAGTAGAAAGTACATTTCCTGAAGAAAATGTGTGTGCTTGCTAGCTTGTCTTAAAGTATTTACGGTTGTGAAATAAGATAAAATAGTGGTATTGGCTGCAGTAGCAATGGTCGTGACTAGTTATACAATACTTTGCGGAGAGATAGGGTTCTACCAAGAAACATTTTGATCTGGGGAACCCTTTCTTGGGAAGACAAGAGTTCTTTGATGTTCTTTGGAAGGCAAGAAGGGTTCTTCTACATAGAACTAGTGATGGTACATTTTATACCGGAGCTCCGAGGCATGTGATATAGTATATTGTCATAAATCATTTATTTTAAAGGCTAATAAGGCTGGTGGACTGTTCATATAGGATTCTCGGAAGGACCCTCCAAAGTTAAATGGGTCTAGAGGAGATTGGTCTAGATTAGTATACGTTTTTGGCCATTTTAAAATAATTTGGTTTTATGCAAATATTGTTGTCGTTCAAAAAGTGTAAATAGGGTCACGCATTTTTGCAGGCAACCTGAGACAGTCTTTCTGCATGTTTGTTTGAGTAGTTTAAGTGTTTCAGCAAGCACACTTAACTTCCTCACATCTGTTTTTTCCCTCTCTTTGCTGGTTCACACTCCTCTATGTGTTTTATTTAACTAGGCAAGTCAGTTAAGAAAAATTCTTATTTACAACAATGGCCTAGGAACAGTGGGTTAACTGCCTTGTTCTGAATGACAGATTTGTACGTTGTCAGCTCAGGGAGTCAACCTAGCAACCTTGCAATTACTGGCCCAACGCTCTAACCACTAGACTACCTACCGCCCCTATTTTAACCACCTTCCGTTACTCTCTACATCTATACCTCTCTTTCTCCCTGACTTTCTCTCTCTCCCCCACTCTCTCCCCCTGTCTCTCACCCCCCTCTCTCAGTTATCACTTTAACTCAAGGCTATCCCTCTCACTGCTCCCTCTTTCAAGTCTTAACGAGCCAATTAAGTGGGTTCATTTCACTCCACTCTCACATTCTTTTGTTCCTCATTTTTGGAAGCTTATTGGCCTATTTTCAACTAGTCTTTGTGCAAATGCCTCCCCAAATGAAAGCCTCCCTTACTCTGATGTAAGTCTTCAGGTGCTGACGCTGACCATGCAATATCTTTCTTAGACGTAGGTTCCATATCAAATTAAATCCTGTCTCCATCGGCCGCAGGTCAAAAGTAGTGCACTATTTTTTGGCACTAGATGCCATTTGGGATGGAGCCACAATAATGATTTTCTCACTGTTGTTTTCAGCTTGCCTTAACACTGCCTGTGAAAAATACGTTAGTTGTGTTGGGGATTCTGAGCTTGCCAATCGCCCCGCTCTTTCTTTCTCTCAAAAACTGCTGTGGAATTCAGCAGTAGTAAAGAATGCTAACAAGAACATGACTCCGGTCAGAACAACACACAGGTAGAATATCAATGTAGGGATACTGGTGGTTGCAAAAAGCAGAGAGAGTGGGAAGGGTAGTTTAAGATTAGGGTGTACATATCACTGATATTCACAAGAGCATGCCACTGAGAACTGGATCAGTATGAGAACCAGAATGGGCCTGAGAACTGGATCAGTATGAGAACCAGAATGGGCCTGAAAACTGGATCAGTATGAGAGCCAGATTGGGCCTGAGAAACTGGATCAGTATGAGAGCTAGAATGGGCCTGAGAAACTGGATCTGTATGAGGGCCAGAATCGGCCTGAGAAACTGGATCAGTATGAGAGCTAGAATGGGCCTGAGAAACTGGATCAGTATGAGAGCTAGAATGGGCCTGAGAAACTGGATCTGGATGAGGGCCAGAATGGGCCTGAGAACTGGATCAGTTTGAGAGCCAGAATGAGCATGAGAACTGGATCAGTTTGAGAGCCAGAATTGGCCTGAGAAACTAGATCCGTTTGAGAGCTAGAATGGGCCTGAGAAACTGGATCAGCAAGAGAACCAGAATGGGCCTGTGATCTGGATCAGTATGAGAGCCAGAATGGGCCTGAGAAGTGGATCAGTATGAGAGCCAGAATGGGCCTGAGAAGTGGATCAGTAAGAGAGCCAGAATGGGCCTGAGAAGTGGATCAGTAAGAGAGCCAGAATGGGCCTGAGAAGTGGATCAGTATGAGAGCCAGAATGGGCCTGAGAAGTGGATCAGTAAGAGAGCCAGAATGGGCCTGAGAAGTGGATCAGTAAGAGAGCCAGAATGGGCCTGAGAAGTGGATCAGTATGAGAGCTAGAATGGGCCTGAGAAGTGGATCAGTAAGAGAGCCAGAATGGGCCCGAGAAGTGGATCAGTAAGAGAGCCAGAATGGGCCTGAGAAGTGGATCAGTACGAGAGCCAGAATGGGCCTGAGAAGTGGATCAGTATGAGAGCCAGAATGGGCCTGAGAAGTGGATCAGTAAGAGAGCCAGAATGGGCCTGAGAAGTGGATCAGTACGAGAGCCAGAATGGGCCTGAGAAACTGGATCAGTATGAGAGCCAGAATAGGTCTAAGAACTGGATCAGTAGTCAGAGGTTGTAAGCAGTGTGGAGCTGGAGTGGAGCGAGAAGCGGAGCTTCAGTAATTTGGCTTTGGCGTTGAACGGATTTTCAAAATGTTAGCGCATTGGCCTTCTACATTGGCAGCGGTTAATGGGGATCCTTAATAAATACAAATAGACATTCTCCCTCCAATTTTGCTCCGGTACCACTCTGCCCAACATTTTTAATTTCCTTCATCACTGTTCTTTTAAAGGTCTGTTCTGCTGTATTTATTTAGCTTACCCCACCACTAATACGCAGAGATGTTGATATGAGTTGACAAAGCAATAGGTCAAAGCCTTTGTAGCCTAATTTGATAACAAGACAACCAATGAGCACATGCAGCAGCACCAGAGACGGTTAGGTTTCTATATTCCTAAAGGCTATTGTTACAAAACAGAGGAGTTGTCTATCAATGGTAAAATGTGATCGCAACTGAACCAGCAACAACAGAACTATCTGATCATCAATAGATTATCGAAGAAGCTTATCTGATCATCAATAGATTAGAGAAGAAGCTTATCTGATCATCAATAGATTATAGAAGAATCTTATCTGATCATCAATAGATTGGAGAAGAATCTTATCTGATCATCAATAGATTAGAGAAGAAGCTATTTGTTTGTTAACACAGAGGCCACATATAACCAGGTAGGTCCTTCTTCTATAGACTATGACATGTTATTTAAATGTTGAAGCTTCTTATGATAGCCTACTTGAACACCAAATGGAACATGTTTGTTAAATGAGTGGAGCGAATTTGAAGGTGCAGTTTTTTTTCTGAGTGCTGAACGATTATTAGTGGAGTGGGGCAAAGGATGATGTGTGCTGGAGCAATGTGCAAAGACAGCTCCATGAACAATGTGCAAAGACTGCTCCATGAGCAATGTGCAAAGACTGCTCCATGAGCAATGTGCAAAGACAGCTCCATGAACAATGTGCAAAGACTGCTCCATGAGCAATGTGCAAAGACAGCTCCATGAACAATGTGCAAAGACTGCTCCATGAGCAATGTGCAAAGACTGCTCCATGAACAATGTGCAAAGACAGCTCCATGAACAATGTGCAAAGACAGCTCCATGAACAATGTGCAAAGACAGCTCCATGAGCAATGTGCAAAGACAGCTCCATGAACAATGTGCAAAGACTGCTCCATGAACAATGTGCAAAGACAGCTCCATGAACAATGTGCAAAGACAGCTCCATGAACAATGTGCAAAGACAGCTCCATGAGCAATGTGCAAAGACAGCTCCATGAACAATGTGCAAAGACTGCTCCATGAACAATGTGCAAAGACCACTCCATGAGCAATGTGCAAAGACTGCTCCATGAGCAATGAGTGGGATTTTCAACTCACATTCTGCGTCAGCTAGAAGCTCAGGGGTTAGTGATTCACTACATTAAATCTCCTGTGTTATATTCCCTCTTATCAAACCTTCTTCATTCAAGGTATCCTCTCCTAATAAAACAAGGGTTTGTAATAGATAACACATGTAACATATACAGTACCAGTAAAAAGTTTGGACACCTACTCATTCAATGTTTTTTCTTTAGTTTTTACTGTTTTCTACATTGCAGAATGATAGTGAAGACATCAAAACTATGAAATAACACATGGAATCATGTAGTAATCAAAAAATGGTTAAATCAAAATGTATTTATATTTGACATCTTCAAAGTAGCCACCCTTTGCCTTGATGACAGCTTTGCACACTCTTGGCATTCTCAACTGAAATGCTTTTCCAACAGTCTTGAAGGAGTTCCCACATATGCTGAGCACTTGTTGGCTGCTTTTCCTTCACTCTGCGGTCCAACTCATCCCAATCCATCTCAATTGGGTTGAGGTCAGGTGATTGTGGAGGCCAGGTCATCTCCTTCTTGGTCAAATATCCCGTACACAGCCTGGAGATGTGTTGGATCATTGTTCTGTTGAAAAACAAATGATTGTCCCACTAAGCGCAAACCAGATGGGACGACGGATCACTGGAGAATGCTATGGTAGCCATGCTGGTTAAGTGTGCCTTGAAATCTAAATAAATCACTGACAGTGTCACCAGCAAAGCACCCCAACACCATCACACCTCCACCTCCATGCTTCACTTTGGGAACCACACATACGGAGATCATCCATTCACCTACTCTGCGTCTCACAAAGTCACGGCGGTAGAAACAAATATGTCTAATTTGGACTCATCAAACCAAAGGACAGATTTCCACCGGTCTATTGTCCATTGCTCATGTTTCTTGGCCCAAGCAAGTCTCTTCTTATTTTTGGTCTCCTTTAGTAGTGGTTTCTTTGCAGCATGAATTTGTTTAACAACTTTTTGGTTACTACATGGTTCCATATGTGTTATATCATAGTCCTGATGTCTTCACTGTTATTGTGCAATGTAGAAAATTGTAAAAAAAAAAAGAAAAAGAAAAATCCTGTAATGACTAGGTGTGTCCAAACTTTGACTGCTACTGTAAGTGAACACTTTGATTCAAAGTGACTTACAGTAAGCCGTTTTTATTTCACTCTTATTTAACTAGGCAAGTCAGTTATGAACAAATTCTTATTTCCATTGACGGCCTCGTTCTGCCTTGTTCAGGGGCAGGACGACAGATTCTTACCTTGTCAGCTTGGGGATTCGCTCTTGCAACCTTTCGGTTACTAGTCCAAAACTCTAACCACTAGTCTACCTGCCTCCCCGTATATTAGTTGATGTTAGTTGAAGCATAAGCAGTGTGTGGGTGCTCCCAACCAGAATCAAACCCACAACCTTGGCATTGCAAGTGCCACTCGCTACCAACTGAGCCACATAGGAGGAAATAGTTGTGTTGGTTGGTCTCCTTCTAGTATATAGTGGATTTGATGAGGTCCAGGGTCAGTGCTAGCACCCTGTCTAAATGTCAGTTTCTGTTCTGTTCCTGTCTTCTTCTGGACCACATTAGCCAGCGACAGCTCTCACAGTCTCACATAAGAATTAGACCATCCATGCTTCTCAAACGTCAAATTTCAGGTTAGGTTAGGTATTAACTCTGAATGGTTAAGGTAAGGGTTAAGGTTAGGTATTAACTCTGAATGGTTAAGGTAAGGGTTAAGGTTAGGTATTAACTCTGAATGGTTAAGGTAAGGTTGGTTATCACTGCATTGTCGGAACTAGAAGCACAAGCATTTCGCTACACTCGCATTTAACATCTGCTAACCATGTGTATGTGACAAATAAAATTTGATTTGATTTGATTTGAAGGGTTAAGGTTAGGCATTAAACTCTGAATGGTTAAGGTAAGGTATTAACTTAGCATTTTTAAGTTTAAGGTTAGGTATTAACTCTGAATGGTTAAGGTAAGGGTTAAGGTTAGGTATTAACTCTGAATGGTTAAGGTAAGGGCTAAGGTTAGGTATTAACTCTGAATGGTTAAGGTAAGGGTTAAGGTTAGGTATTAACTCTGAATGGTTAAGGTAAGGGTTAAGGTTAGGTATTAACTCTGAATGGTTAAGGTAAGGGTTAAGGTTAGGTATTAACTCTGAATGGTTAAGGTAAGGGTTAAGGTTAGGTATTAACTCTGAATGGTTAAGGTAAGGGTTAATGTTAGGTATTAACTCTGAATGGTTAAGGTAAGGGTTAAGGTTAGGTATTAACTCTGAATGGTTAAGGTAAGGGTTAAGGTTAGGCATTAACTCTGAATGGTTAAGGTAAGGGTTAATGTTAGGTATTAACTCTGAATGGTTAAGGTAAGGGTTAAGGTTAGGTATTAACTCTGAATGGTTAAGGTAAGGGTTAAGGTTAGGTATTAACTCTGAATGGTTAAGGTAAGGGTTAAGGTTAGGTATTAACTCTGAATGGTTAAGGTAAGGTTGGTTATCACTGCATTGTCGGAACTAGAAGCACAAGCATTTCGCTACACTCGCATTTAACATCTGCTAACCATGTGTATGTGACAAATAAAATTTGATTTGATTTGATTTGAAGGGTTAAGGTTAGGCATTAACTCTGAATGGTTAAGGTAAGGGTTAAGGTTAGGTATTAACTCTGAATGGTTAAGGTAAGGGTTAAGGTTCGGTATTAACTCTGAATGGTTAAGGTAAGGGTTAAGGTTAGGCATTAACTCTGAATGGTTAGGGCATTAACTCTGAATGGAATGGTTAAGGTATTAACTCTGAATGGTTAAGGTTAAGGTTATTAACTCTGAATGGTTAAGGTAAGGTTAGGTATTAACTCTGAATGGCTAAGGTAAGGGTTAAGGTTAGGTATTAACTCTGAATGGTTAAGGTAAGGGTTAAGGTTAGGTATTAACTCTGAATGGTTAAGGTAAGGGTTAAGGTTAGGTATTAACTCTGAATGGTTAAAGTAAGGGTTAAGATTTGGGATAGGTTTGGGATAGGTTTGGGATAGGTTTGGGATAGGTTTGGGATAGGCTTAAAGCAAAAAGAGGCAGAGGATTACGCCGATCCCCCATCCCCGTCCACAACACCCTAGTAAAACCGAAAACTACTTGAAAGAAACGGCGCTCCCCGTTGCGCCCTAGCGGCTGATTTTCACCTCAACCCCGACCTCAGACATGGATGTTTAAGTCCTGACTTGAACCCGGCTGTACCACCAGCCTACGTCTCTTCCAAAGTACATTTTGATGGGAGCATTTACTGTACGGAGTGGATCTCTCCCTCTTTTCTCTCCTCCAGTTCCCCAGGCTTCTTTCTCTCCATTCCGCCTGGTGTTGCCGATCATTACAACCAGTCAGAGCACTACATATGGTTTGAATAATTCATATCATTATTTATTAGCAATCTGTCCCGGAGTATAATTAACTAAATAATGATCTAGAGTCAATTAAAGGCCTACGAGCTGGATCTGGGGACTCTGGCTTGACAGAGGAGAGAGCTTGCTTTCTGCAATGAGAAGAATGAAATAGATTGATCTTCATATCAACATCCGTTCTGAAGAGACAGAGAGAGACAGAGAGAGACAGGGGAGAGGGAGAGAGAGAGAGAGAGAGGGCGTGAGATTAAAGCCAAAGAGAGAAAGAGAGGAGGCGAGAGACAGAGTGAAAGAGGGATAGAAATTGAGGGGGTAGCATGAGAGAGAGAGGGAGAGGACGAGAGGGGGTAGCATGAGAGAGAGAGGGAGAGGACGAGAGGGGGTAGCATGAGAGAGAGAGGGAGAGGACGAGAGGGGGCAGCATGAGAGAGAGAGGGAGAGGACGAGAGGGGGTAGCATGAGAGAGAGAGGGAGAGGACGAGAGGGGGTAGCATGAGAGAGAGAGGGAGAGGACGAGAGGGGGTAGCATGAGAGAGAGAGGGAGAGGACGAGAGGGGGCAGCATGAGAGAGAGAGAGGGGAAAGAAGAGAGAAAGAGAGAATGAAAAAGAAAATCAGGGGTATCACACCACCAAAATAGTTCATTATTTTAACACAATTCAATGAAGTCTCCCTCTCATCAATGAGATGTGGTTTTAGTGATTCCAGCTGACCTCAAACCGACACAAAAAATATATCACACTAAAGGAAAAGGGGAATAAAGATTGAGTGAACTGGAGATGGAGGGAGGAATAATTGGTTCAACTCTAAACTCGTTATGTGGGAACACACATTTAGAGGAATGAAGGCGTTAGCCGTCTTGCTGTAAAGTGCACAGTCCTCCAGGGTGGGTTATATGCGACATCTCCTTCCAATTATATGACATTATCAGGGCCTAACGCAAGGGTTACGCACCATACACACTTCCACTCCTCTACACACACACACACACACGCACACACACACACGCACGCACACACACGCACGCTCACACACACACGCACACACACACACACGCACGCACACACACGCACACACACGCACGCACGCACGCACACACACGCACGCACACACAGATTCCCTTTCCCCTCACCATCACAATACACCCCTCATTAAAGACCTTCTCCCAGCCCTGCTCAGACAGCCGTTACAGAACGCTAACCTTTCCTTAACACACACACTCAACTCAACCACATTTCTTCTACTCCTTCTAAACTAGGGGGAGTTAGTTCACACTAGCCACTAACCCTCAACTCTGAGTGCTCAACAGCCCATCACTCTCCTCCTTGTGTTTCTCTGTGTGTTTAGCCTGAAGGTCTTGGTCTGTCTGGTTCTGCAATTAGGTTGTAGGTTGTCCTGACGATCTAACTTTGTTCTCCTCTCCCCACAAGATGGTTGCGTCCCAATATGCACCTTATTTTCTGTTTGACCTATGACTCCTGGTCAAAATTAGTGCACTATATAGGACAACGGCTGCCATTAATACTGAACCCGGAAATCACCCTGACACCCTGGATGAAATAGAAACACACTTTGTCTATAGCAGAACACACACACAGGAATAGGCACATGCTTTCTTAATGACACTGTGACAGCCTGCCTTGTATCAACCGGGACATGAAAAGTGTGCCCACTCAGGATGGAACCATGACTAATATACATAGAGTATATTATTAGATATTATATATGTATGTATAAAAAGGACACCTAGATGCACCCAAACATGCAAAAAGTCAACCATGCATGCAGGCAAGAAAGCATGCAGGCAAGAAAGCATGCAGGCAAGAAAGCATGCAGGCAAGAAAGCATGCACTAATGCACAACAAACACACACGAATGCTCATAAACTATCAGAGAATGTGAGAGTTGTGCATGGGGTGTGTGTGTGTGTGTGTGTGTGTGTGTGTGTGTGTGTGTGTGTGTGTGTTTGTGTGTGTGTGTGTGTGTGTGTGTGTGTGTGTGTGTGTGTGTGTGTGTGTGTGTGTGTGTGTGTGTGTGTGTGTGTGTGTGTGTGTGTGTGTGTGTGCGTGTGTGTGTGTGTGTGTGATAATTCCCTTCAAGTTCCAGAGATAAATCCCTTCAAGGTAGTTTAAAAGTCAGAGAGGGGATACGATACGGAAAGAGAGTACACACACACACACACACACACACACACACACACACACACACACACACACACACACACACACACACACACACACACACACACGGAGAGAACAAACGAGACTGAGAAACAGATAAAGACTTTCAGTGACAAGAAAAAGTATGTGAACCCTTTGGAAATAGCTGGATTTCTGCATAAATTGGTCATAAAATATGATTGGATCTTCATCAAGGTCACAACAAAATACATACACAGTCTGCTCAAACTAATAACACACAAACAATTCTATGTTTTCATGTCTATTGAACACACCGTGTAAACATTCACAGTGCAGGGTGGGAAAAGCATGTGAACCCTTGGATTTAATAACTGGTTGACCCTCCTTTGGCAGCAATAATCTCAACCAAACGTTTTCTGTAGTTGTGGATCAGACCTGCACAACGGTCAGGAGGAATTTTGTACCATTCCTCTTTAGAAAACTGTTTCAGTTCAGCAATACTCTTGATATGTCTGGCGTGAGCTGCTATCTCGAGGTCATGCCACAGCATCTCAATCGGGTCAGGACTGACTGGGCCACTCCAGAAGGCCTATTTTCTTCTGTTGAAGCCATTCTGTTGTTTATTTACTTCTGTGATTTGGGTCGTTGTCCTGTTGCATCACCCAACTTCTGTTGAGCTTCAATTGGCAGACAGATAGCCTAACATGTTCCTGCAAAATGTCTTGATAAACTTGGGAATACATTTTTCAGTCGATGATGGCAAGCTGTCCAGGCCCTGAGGCAGCAAAGCAGCCCAAACCATGATGCTCCCTCCACCATATTTTACAGTTGGGATGAGGTTTTGATGTTGGTGTACTGTACATTATTTTCTCCACACATAGTGTTGTGTGTTCCTTCCAAACAACTCAATTCTAGTTCAATCTGTCCACAGGATATTTAGCCAGGAGCTCTGAACATCCTGTTGAACTTTTGCAAACTTCAGACGTGCAGCAATGTTTTTTTTTGGACAGCAGTGGCTTCTTCCGTGGTGTCCTCCCATGAACACCATTCTTGCTTAGTGTTTTACGTATTGTAGACTCGTCAACAGAGATGTTAGCATGTTCCAGAGATTTCTGTAAGTCTTTAGCTGACACTATAGGATTCTTCTTAACCGTAATGAGCATTCTGCGCTGTGCTCTTGCACTCATCTTTGCAGGATGGCCACTCCTAGAGAGAGTAACAACAGTGCAATAGACAATTTGTCTATTGATGAACATCAAGGATTTAGATACACTTTTGTAACCCTTTCCAGCTTCATGCAAGTCAACAATTCTTAAGCTTAAGTCTTCTGAGATCTCTTTTGTTTGAGGCATGGATCACATCAGGCTATGCTTCTTGTGAATAGCAAACTCAGTGCTTTTTTCTAGGGCAAGGCAGCTCTAACCAACATCTCCAATGGTTCACATGCTTTTTGTAACGTGATTAGCCTTGGGGTTCACATGCTTTTTGGAACGTCATTAGCCTTGGGGTTCACATGCTTTTTGGAACGTCATTAGCCTTGGGGTTCACATGCTTTTTGGAACGTCATTAGCCTTGGGGTTCACATGCTTTTGGTCATTAGCCTTGGGGTTCATGCTTTTAGCCTTGGGGTTCACATGCTTTTTGGAACGTCATTAGCCTTGGGGTTCACATGCTTTTGGAACGTCATTAGCCTTGGGGTTCACATGCTTTTTGGAACGTGATTAGCCTTGGGGTTCACATGCTTTTTGGAACGTCATTAGCCTTGGGGTTCACATGCTTTTTGGAACGTCATTAGCCTTGGGGTTCACATGCTTTTTGGAACGTCATTAGCCTTGGGGTTCACATGCTTGATTGTATTCAATATAGACAAGAAAAATGTTATTAGTTTAGGCACACTATGTTTGTCTATTGTTGTGACTTAGATGAAGATCAGATCAAATTTGATGACCAATTTATGCAGAAATCCAGCTAATTCCAAAGGGTTCACATACTTTTTCTTGCCACTGTAGAGAGAACGAGAGATGGAGATGAAGAGAAAAACAGAAAGAGAGAGAAAAACAGAGAGAGAGAGAGAGAGAGAGAGAGAGAGAGAGAGAGAGAGAGAGAGAGAGAGAGAGAGAGAGAGAGAGAGAGAGAGAGATAGAGAGAGACAGAGATACAGAGAGAGAGAGACAGAGAGGGAGAGAGAGAGAGAGACAGAGAGAGAGACAGAGAGAGAGAGACAGAGAGAGAGAGACAGAGAGAGAGAGAGAGAGAGAGAGAGAGAAAGAGAGAGAGAGAGAGAGAGATACAAAGAGAGAGAGAGAGAGAGAGAGAGAGATACAGAGAGAGAGAGAGAGATACACAGAGATGCTGGTTAAATAAAGGTGTTCTCAACTAGCCTACCTGGTTAAATAAAGGTGTTCTCAACTAGCCTACCTGGTTAAATAAAGGTGTTCTCAACTAGCCTACCTGGTTAAATAAAGGTGTTCTCAACTAGCCTACCTGATTAAATAAAGGTGTTCTCAACTAGCCTATCTGGTTAGATAAAGGTGAAATACAAAAAAAATTAATTACATTTTTTTAATTACCCCCCTCTCGCTTTTTCTTCCTATATTTACCTCTCTCTACACCTCTCTCTCTCTATCTCTCTATCTCTCTACACCTCTCTCTCTACAGCTCTCTCTCTCTATCTCTCTATCTCTCTACACCTCTCTCTCTCTACCTCTCTCTATCTCTCTACACCTCTCTCTCTCTATCTCTCTACACATCTCTCTCTCTATCTCTCTACATCTCTCTCACTCTCACTCTCTCTCTCTATATATCTCTCTACACCTCTCTCTCGCTCTATCTCTCTCTATCTCTCTACACCTCTCTCTCTATCTCTCTCTATCTCTCTACACCTCTATCTCTCTCTCTCTCACTCTCTCTCTCTCTCTCTCTCTCACTTACACTCACTCACTCACTCACTCACTCACTCACTCACTCACTCACTCACTCACTCACTCACTCACTCACTCACTCACTCACTCACTCACTCACTATATTTCTCACATTCTTCCCATCTGCCTCTGTCATTCTCTCTCTCTCTTTCTCTCTCTCTTCCCTGCGGTTCTATCTCTCTCATTACCAGGTTGCTGTAGCTCCATGTTGGTTAAACACCTGCTAAGGCTGACCCCTGTGTACCTGTCACAGAGAAACAAGCTGTTATCTCTCTCCTCCACTAGCTGTATCCCTCCTTCTCTCCACTACCAGTCCTGGCTCTCCAGTTCTATCATCCTCTATCAGTCGTGGCTTTGCTGTTCTGTCCTCCTCTCCCTGCTGTTCCCTTACTGTGTGTCTCACTCCTCCTCTCACTCCTCTCACTCCTCTTCTCACTCTTCCTCTCACTCCTCCTCTCACTGCCCCTCTTACTCCTCCTCTCACTGCCCCTCTCACTGCCCCTCTTACTCCCCCTCTCACTGCCCCTCTCACTGCCCCTCTTACTCCTCCTCTCACTCCCCCTCTCACTGCCCCTCTTACTCCTCCTCTTACTCCCCCTCTCACTGCCCCTCTTACTCCCCCTCTCACTGCCCCTCTCACTGCCCCTCTTACTCCCCCTCTCACTGCCCCTCTCACTCCCCCTCTCACTGCCCCTCTCACTCCTCCTCTCACTCTTCCTCTCACTCCCCCTCTCACTCCTCCTCTCACTCCCCCTCTCACTCTTCCTCTCACTCCCCCTTTCACTCTTCCTCTCACTGCCCCTCTTATTCCCCCTCTCACTCTTCCTCTCACTCCCCCTCTCACTCCTCCTCTCACTGCCCCTCTCACTCCCCCTCTCACTCTTCCTCTCACTCCCCCTCTCACTCCCCCTCTCACTCTTCCTCTCACTCCCCCTCTCACTCCTCCTCTCACTCCCCCTCTCACTCTTCCTCTCACTCCCCCTTTCACTCTTCCTCTCACTGCCCCTCTTAGTCCTCCTCTCACTATTCCTCTCACTCCCCCTCTCACTCCTCCTCTCACTCCCCCTCTCACTCCTCCTCTCACTCCCCCTCTCACTCCTCCTCTCACTCCTCCTCTTACTCCCCCTCTCACTGCCCCTCTTATTCCCCCTCTCACTCTTCCTCTCACTCCACCTCTCACTACTCCTCTCACTGCCCCTCTCACTCCTCCTCTCACTCCCCCTCTCACTCTTCCTCTCACTGCCCCTCTCACTCCTCCTCTCACTCCCCCTCTCACTCTTCCTCTCACTCCCCCTCTCACTCCTCCTCTCACTGCCCCTCTTATTCCTCCTCTCACTCCCCCTCTCACTCCTCCTCTCACTCCCCCTCTCACTCCTCCTCTCACTCCCCCTCTCACTCCTCCTCTCACTCCCCCTCTCACTCCTCCTCTCACTGCCCCTCTTATTCCTCCTCTCACTCTTCCTCTCACTCCCCCTCTCACTCCTCCTCTCACTCCCCCTCTCACTCCTCCTCTCACTGCCCCTCTTATTCCTCCTCTCACTCTTCCTCTCACTCCCCCTCTCCTCCTCCTCTCACTGCCCCTCTCCTCCTCCTCTCACTGCCCCTCTTATTCCTCCTCTCACTCCTCCCTCTCCTCCTCCTCTCACTGCCCCTCTCACTCTTCCTCTCACTCCCCCTCTCACTCCTCCTCTCACTACCCCTCTCACTCCTCCTCTCACTCCCCTCTCCTCCCTCCTCTCACTCCTCCTCTTACTCCCCCTCTCACTGCCCCTCTTATTCCCCCTCTCACTCTTCCTCTCACTCCCCCTCTCACTACTCCTCTCACTACTCCTCTCACTCCCCCTCTCCTCCTCCTCTCCTCCCCTCTCACTCTTCCTCTCACTGCCCCTCTCACTCCTCCTCTCACTCCCCATCTCACTCTTCCTCTCACTCCCCCTCTCACTCCTCCGCTCACTGCCCCTCTTATTCCTCCTCTCACTCCCCCTCTCACTCCTCCTCTCACTCCCCCTCTCACTCCTCCTCTCACTCCCCCTCTCACTCCTCCTCTCACTCCCCCTCTTATTCCTCCTCTCACTCTTCCTCTCACTCCCCCTCTCACTCCTCCTCTCACTCCCCCTCTCACTCTTCCTCTCACTGCCCCTCTCACTCCTCCTCTCACTCCCCATCTCACTCTTCCTCTCACTCCCCCTCTCACTCCTCCGCTCACTGCCCCTCTTATTCCTCCTCTCACTCCCCCTCTCACTCCTCCTCTCACTCCCCCTCTCCTCCTCCTCTCACTCCCCCTCTCACTCCTCCTCTCACTCCCCCTCTTATTCCTCCTCTCACTCTTCCTCTCACTCCCCCTCTCACTCCTCCTCTCACTCCCCCTCTCACTCCTCCTCTCACTGCCCCTCTTATTCCTCCTCTCACTCTTCCTCTCACTCCCCCTCTCACTCCTCCTCTCACTGCCCCTCTCACTCCTCCTCTCACTGCCCCTCTTATTCCTCCTCTCACTCCTCCTCTCACTCCTCCTCTCACTGCCCCTCTCACTCTTCCTCTCACTCCCCCTCTCACTCCTCCTCTCACTACCCCTCTCACTCCTCCTCTCACTCCCCCTCTCACTCCTCCTCTCACTGCCCCTCTTATTCCTCCTCTCACTCCTCCTCTCACTCCTCCTCTCACTGCCCCTCTCACTGCCCCTCTTATATTCCTCCTCTCACTCCCCCTCTCACTCCTCCTCTCACTCCTCCTCTCACTCCTCCTCTCACTCCCCCTCTCACTCCTCCTCTCACTCCTCCTCTCACTCCTCCTCTCACTCCCCCTCTCACTCCTCCTCTCACTCCTCCTCTCACTCCCCCTCTCACTCCTCCTCTCACTGCCCCTCTTATTCCGCCTCTCACTCCTCCTCTCACTCCTCCTCTCACTCCTCCTCTCACTGCCCCTCTCACTGCCCCTCTTATTCCTCCTCTCACTCCCCCTCTCACTCCTCCTCTCACTGCCCCTCTCACTCCTCCTCTCACTCCCCCTCTCACTCTTCCTCTCACTGCCCCTCTCACTCCTCCTCTCACTCCCCCTCTCACTCCTCCTCTCACTCCCCCTCTCACTCCTCCTCTCACTGCCCCTCTTATTCCTCCTCTCACTCCCCCTCTCACTCCTCCTCTCACTCCCCCTCTCACTCCTCCTCTCACTCCCCCTCTCACTCCTCCTCTCACTCCCCCTCTCACTCCTCCTCTCACTGCCCCTCTTATTCCTCCTCTCACTCTTCCTCTCACTCCCCCTCTCACTCCTCCTCTCACTCCCCCTCTCACTCCTCCTCTCACTGCCCCTCTTATTCCTCCTCTCACTCTTCCTCTCACTCCCCCTCTCACTCCTCCTCTCACTGCCCCTCTCACTCCTCCTCTCACTGCCCCTCTTATTCCTCCTCTCACTCCTCCTCTCACTCCTCCTCTCACTGCCCCTCTCACTCTTCCTCTCACTCCCCCTCTCACTCCTCCTCTCACTACCCCTCTCACTCCTCCTCTCACTCCCCCTCTCACTCCTCCTCTCACTGCCCCTCTTATTCCTCCTCTCACTCCTCCTCTCACTCCTCCTCTCACTCCTCCTCTCACTGCCCCTCTTATTCCTCCTCTCACTCCCCCTCTCACTCCTCCTCTCACTCCCCCTCTCACTCCTCCTCTCACTCCCCCTCTCACTCCTCCTCTCACTCCCCCTCTCACTCTTCCTCTTACTCCTCCTCTCACTCTTCCTCTTACTCCTCCTCTCACTCCCCCTCTTACTCCTCCTCTCACTGCCCCTCTTATTCCTCCTCTCACTCTTCCTCTCACTCCCCCTCTCACTCTTCCTCTTATTCCTCCTCTCACTCCCCCTCTCACTCTTCCTCTTATTCCTCCTCTCACTCTTCCTCTCACTGCCCCTCTTACAATTCAATTCAATTCAAGGGGCTTTACTGGCATGGGAAACATGTGTTAACATTGCCAAAGCAAGTGAGGTAGATAATATACAAAAGTGAAATAAACAATAAAATTAACAGTAAACATTACACATACAGAAATGTCTAAACAATAAAGACATTACAAATGTCATATATATATATATATATATATATATATATATATATATATATACAGTGTTGTAACAATGTACAAATGGTTAAAGAACACAAGGGAAAATAAATAAGCATTAATATGGGTTGTATTTACAATGGTGTTTGTTCTTCACTGGTTGCCCTTTTCTTGTGTCAACAGGTCACAAATCTTGCTGCTGTGATGGCACACTGGTATTTCACCCAGTAGATATGGGAGTTTATCAAAATTTTATTGTTTTCGAATTCTTTGTGGATCTGTGTAATCTGAGGGAAATATGTATCTCTAATATGGTCATACGTTGGACAGGAGGTTAGGAAGTGCGGCTCAGTTTCCACCTCATTTTGTGGGCAGTGTGCACATAGCCTGTCTTCACTTGAGAGCCAGGTCTGCCTACGGCGGCCTTTCTCAAAAGCAAGGCTAGTCTGTACATAGTCAAAGCTTTCCTTAAGTTTGGGTGAGTCACAGTGGTCAGGTATTATGCCACTGTGTACTCTCTGTTTAGGGCCAAATAGCATTCTAGTTTGCTTTGTTTTTTTGTAAATTCTTTCCAATGTGTCAAGTATTTATCTTTTTGTTTTCTCATGATTTGTTTGGGTCTAATTGTGCTGCTGTCCTGGGGCTCTGTGGGGTTTGTGTTTGTGAACAGAGCCCCAGGACCAGCTTGCTTAGGGGACTCTTCTCCAGGTTCATCTCTCTGTAGTTTATGGCTTTGTTATGGAAGGTTTGGGAATCGCTTCCTTTTAGGTGGTTGTAGAATTTAACAGCTCTTTTCTGGATTTTGATAATTAGTGGGTATCGGCCTAATTCTGCTCTGCATGCATTATTTGGTGTTGTACGTTGTACACAGAGGATATTTTTGCAGAATTCTGTATGCAGAGTCTCAATTTGGTGTTTGTGCAGAAGATCTAGGTGCTGCTGTAGGCCCTCCTTGGTTGGTGACAGAAGCACCAGATCCTCTCACTCCTCCCACTGCCCCTCTTAGTCCCCCTCTCACTCCTCCACTCACTTCTCCTCTCACTCCCCATCTCCCCCTCTCACTCCTCATCTCACTCCTCATCTCACACCTCCACTCACACCTCTCACACCTCCTCATCTCACTCCTCCTCTCACTCTCCCTCTCACTCCCCCAATCACTCCCACTCTCACTCCTCATCTCTCTCCTCATCTCACACCTTCACTCACACCTCTCTCACCTCCTCTCACTCCTCATCTCACTCCCCCTCTCACTCCTATCACACCTCACTCCCCCTATCACTCCAACTAATAATAATTCATTAATTCGAAGACTAAGTGATCAGATATTCAAATATCT
>NC_068444.1:12609948-12619948 GCF_023373465.1 Oncorhynchus keta | reverse complement strand
GTAGAGTTCCACTAGAGGTTGTAGAGGTCCACTAGAGGTTGTAGAGGTCCACTAGAGGTTGTATAGGTCCACTAGAGGTTGTAGAGTTCCACTAGAGGTTGTAGAGTTCCACTAGAGGTTGTATAGGTCCACTAGAGGTTGTAGAGTTCCACTAGAGGTTGTAGAGGTCCACTAGAGGTTGTAGAGGTCCACTAGAGGTTGTAGAGGTTCACTAGAGGTTGTATAGGTCCACTAGAGGTTGTAGAGTTCCACTAGAGGTTGTAGAGTTCCACTAGAGGTTGTAGAGGTCCACTAGAGGTTGTAGAGGTCCACTAGAGGTTGTAGAGATCCACTAGAGGTTGTAGAGGTTCACTAGAGGTTGTATAGGTCCACTAGAGGTTGTAGAGTTCCACTAGAGGTTGTAGAGTTCCACTAGAGGTTGTAGAGTTCCACTAGAGGTTGTAGAGGTCCACTAGAGGTTGTAGAGGTCCACTAGAGGTTGTAGAGGTCCACTAGAGGTTGTAGAGGTTCACTAGAGGTTGTATAGGTCCACTAGAGGTTGTAGAGTTCCACTAGAGGTTGTAGAGGTCCACTAGAGGTTGTAGAGGTCCACTAGAGGTTGTAGAGGTCCACTAGAGGTTGTAGAGTTCCACTAGAGGTTGTATAGGTCCACTAGAGGTTGTAGAGTTCCACTAGAGGTTGTAGAGGTCCACTAGAGGTTGTAGAGGTCCACTAGAGGTTGTAGAGGTCCACTAGAGGTTGTAGAGGTCCACTAGAGGTTGTACACCACTGAGTAAGATGCACACCGTCACACACTAAGCACACAGACTGGGAACTGCTGAGATGAAGTAGAGAGATAGCAGCATGAAAAAAAACAGATAGGAAACAACTGAAAAATATTATAAATAAAAACATAAAAATGGGAAGGAAGGATGACAACAGGAGAAAGAGGGAGAGACAGAGATGAGGATCAAGGACAAGTGGGGGAAAAAAACTGAAGGTGGAGGAGAGGAGAAGCAAATAAAGTGAGGGAGAAAGAGAAAAGAGAAAGAAAGATAGAGGGAGAAAGAGAGTGGGGTTCCTGGGGCTGACTCACTATTCGAGGAAGTGCCTTTGTAATACAGGAAGTTAATACAGTGACAGGAAACCCAGGATTTGTTTTAATGGGAACAACCACAATCATGCTGCTTAATAGGGATCCTCCCCTTTTTTAAAATTGTAATTTCTCCATTTCTCTCTCTGTAGCTCAGGACCTGAAGCAAGGATATGCATATTCTTGATACCATTTCAAAGGAAACACTTTGAAGTTTGTGGAAATGTGAAACTAATGAAGGAGAATATCATACATCAAATCTGGTAAAAAAGCAATAAATATTTTTTTTGTACCATCATCTTTGAAATGCAAGAGTAAGGCCATAATGTATTGTTCCAGCCCAGGCACAATTTAGATTTTGGCCACTAGATGGCAGCAGTGTATGTGCAAAGACTGATACCGTTTTAGACTGATCCAATGAACCCTTGTATGTGTTCAAAATGTTGTATCAAGACTGCCCAAATGTGCCTAATTTGTTTATTGACACAGGTAATTCTCCTCAAACAATAGAATAGTGTTCATTCACTTTAACAGTTACCGTAAATCGGACAGTGCAGTTAGATTAACAAGAATTTAAGCTTCCTGCCCACATCAGATATGTCTATGCCCTAACCACATTGGCCAACGTTAGCTCAACCATCCCGCGGGGAGGACACCGATCCCATAGAGGTTAAAACCACAGTACGCTCATCATTTTCTATATATCGCTCGCTCTCTCTGTCTCTCTCTCTTTCTCTCTCTCTCTCTCTTTCTCTCTCTCTCTTTGTCTCTCCCTCTCTATTTCTCCCCTAGTCTCTCTCTCTCTCTCTCTCTCTCTCTCTCTCTCTCTCTCTCTCTCTCTCTCTCTCTCTCTCTCTCTCTCTCTTTGTCTCTCTCTCTTCATCTCTAACTCTCTCTCTGTTTCTCTATTTCTCCCTTAGTCTCTGTCACTCCTTCTAATTCTTTCCTCTCTTCCTTTCCTAACTCGTTCTCTCTCTTCCACTATCAAGGCAGCCTCTGTGATATCTCTTCCCACCCTTGCCTTATTTAAAAGCCAGAATAGCCAGAATAGCAGCAGTTTAACTAACTCTTTTGAAAGACCCATGTATGGCTTCATGTCAAATGAGAACGGTTGATTAAGTCCGTCAGTTGTTCTCCTCAGGGACCCACAGAGGTAACTCACCTGATTCAACTAGTCAATTAACACAATAATAACACCTATGGAATTTTAACAATACAATATGGCTCACCAGGATAAAAAAAAACATTATGGTTTTTCAAAAAGACCTACAAAGGACAGGTTGAGAAAGTTCCTTTATAAATGTCCATGAATGTTATGTAAAGAACCATCAAAAAGGGTTCTACATAGCACCACAAAGGGTTCTACATAGCACCAAATAGGGTTCTACATAGCACCACAAAGGGTTCTACATAGCACCAAAAAGGGTTCTACATAGCACCACAAAGGGTTCTACATAGCACCACAAAGGGTTAGAAACATATTGGAACCCTTTTTTGGTTCTTTATACAATCTTAGGAAAGTGTTCTTTATAGAACCTTAGGAACGGGTTCTTAAAGCACAACTGAGGTTCCAGAATCTTATGAGCATGGCTCTTAAAGACCTTCAAAAAAAAGTTACATTTTGGCCCAAAAGGGGTTCCACTATGGCTACAAGCCAAATAATCAATCTGGTACTATTTAGAAGCAGTATAGTTTTGTGTAATGTATATCTGCTCTTTTTCTTACACTTCCTCTAACTACATCCCTGTTATTCCCTTTACCTCTTCTTATTCTTCTGCCTCCCAATTATCCCACTCTTTCCTTCCATCACTCCATCATTCCCTCTCTCCCTCACTCCCTCCCTCCTTCCCTCTCTCCCTCCCTATCTCCCTCACTTCCTCCCTCCTTCCCTCCAGCCTTCCCTCTCTCCCTCCCTATCTCCCTCCCCCTCTCCATCCTTCCCTCTCTCCCTCCCTATTTCCCTCACTCACTCCCTCCTTCCCTCCAGCCTTCCCTCTCTCCCTCCCTATCTCCCTCCCCCACTCCCTCCTTCCCTCCAGTCTTAACTCTATCCCTCCCTCTCTCCCTCCTTCCCTCCAGTCTTACCTCTCTCCCTCCCTCTCTCCTTCCCTCTCTCCTTCCTTCCTTACCTCCAGACTTCCCTCTCTCCCTCCTTCCCTACATTCTTCCCTCTCCGAAATTGGATTTCTAATAAACCTAATGGCAGCCAGTTTGACCGCAGGGCCAGCCCACTCCAGGAACCCGACAGGGTGTGTGTGTTTGTGTTGCGTCAGTGTGGGGGGGGGTGGTCAGTATGTTAATGCTCACATGAATTTGTTTTCCCCTGTCAACTGTTTAGAAAACATTAGATACATCAGAGCCTGTGATTGGTCTAGAACGACGGCCTGCATCCAGATCAGCCTTCCTAATACAACACACACAGACACAGACACAGACACAGACACAGACACAGACACACAGACACACACAGACACAGACACACACACACACAGACACAGACACAGACACAGACACAGACACAGACACAGACACACAGACACACACACACACACACACACACACAGACACACACACAGACACACACACAGACACAGACACAGACACACACACACACACACACAGACACACAGACACAGACACAGACACAGACACAGACACACAGACACACACACACACACACACACACACACACACACAGACACAGACACACACACAGACACACACACACACACACACACACACACACACACACACACACACACACACACACACACACACACACACACACGCACGCGCACACGCACACGCACACGCACACACACAGTCACACAGACACACACACACGCACGCGCACACGCACATGCACACACACAGACACACAGACACACACACACAGACACACAGACACACGCACACGCACACACACACGCACACACACACACGCACACGCACACACACAC
This sequence comes from Oncorhynchus keta, assembly GCF_023373465.1. NCBI lineage: Eukaryota > Metazoa > Chordata > Actinopteri > Salmoniformes > Salmonidae > Oncorhynchus > Oncorhynchus keta. The sequence goes on along the minus strand of NC_068444.1, from coordinate 12,615,916 downwards.
ATCTGAAATCTTAATACAGAGCATCCCATTCCTTCTGACCCAGCACATCACAGGCCCCCTGCTCTCTTTTTAATCTCACTTTTTATTTGCAAGAACAAACTATATCACTCCTCACCATTTTTGTATTATTAAACTTCTCTAGGGTAGGAAGGAGGCAGTATTTTTACCTCCGGATGAAAAGTGTGCCCAAGTAAACTGCCTGCTACTCAGGTGGAGAAGCTAGGATATGCATATAATTGGTCGATTTGGATAGAAAACACTCTACAGTTTCCAAAACCTTTAACATAATGTCTGTGAGTATAACGGAACTGATTTGTCAGGTGAAAACCAGAGGAAAATCCATGCAGGAAGTAGGATTTCTTCATTTTTGTAGTTTTCTATTCAATCCCAATACAGTATCCATTGACTCACAAATTGCAGTTCCTATTCCTTCCACTTTATAAATTGTTTCAGGCTTTTATTCTGAAAAAATGAGGGAGTAAGAGCAGCCTGAATGTCGACCCTAAAGTGCCACAGAGCTGTTTAATCCTCAATCCCGAGAGCCTTTCTTCTTTACCTTTTACATTGATGACGTCATTGAAATTTAGGCTGAAAACAACCTGAGGATTGAATATAAACATCGTTTGACTTGTTTCTATGAACTTTACGGATACAATTTGGATTGTTTTTGTCTGCGTGTTGTGACTGCGTTTGAGCCTGTGGATTACCAAAGAAAACGCACAAACAAAATGGCGGTTTCTGGATATAAAGAGAGACTTTCTCGAACAAAACAAACATTTATTGAGTAGATGCATGTCTTCTGACATGATTCATTTTATCTCTATTTCTGACTTGTATAACTCTTCTACTTGGCTGGTTACTGTTTGTAATGATTCGTCTGCTGGGCGATGTTCTCAGATAATCGCACGGTGTGCTTTCGCCGTAAAGCCTTTTTGAAATATGACACCGTCGTTGGATTCACAAGAAGTTAGTCTTTAAACCTATGTATAACACTTGCATAACACTTGTATGTTTTCTGAATTTTTATAATCGGTATTTCTGCTTTTGAATTTGGAGCTCTGCAATTTCACTGGATGTTGGTCAGGTGGGACGCTACCGTCCCACAACGAGGTTAACTAGGGGAGTCAGTTAAGAACAAATTCTTATTTACAATAACAGCCTAGGAACAGTGGGTTAACTGCCTTGTACAGGGGCAGACAGAGTTGTACCTTGTCAGCTCTGGGATTCGATCTTGCAATCTTTCGGTTACTAGTCCAACGCTTTAACCACTAGGCTACCCCACTATATCACACTATATCACACTATATCACTCCATATCACACTATATCACACTATATCACTCCATATCACACTATATCACACTATATCACTCCATACCACACTATATCACACTATATCACACTATATCACTCCATATCACACTATATCACACTATATCACTCCATACCACACTATATCACACTATATCACTCCATACCACACTATATCACACTATATCACTCCATACCACACTATATCACTCCATATCACACTATATCACTCCATATCACACTATATCACACTATAGAACTCCATACCACACTATATCACACTATATCACTCCATACCACACTATATCACACTATATCACTCCATACCACACTATATCACTCCATATCACACTATATCACACTATAGAACTCCATACCACAATATATCACTCTATATCACTCCATACCACACTATATCACACTATATCACACTATAGAACTCCATACCACAATATATCACTCTATATCACTCCATATCACACTATATCACACTATATCACTCCATACCACACTATATCACACTATATCACACTATATCACACTATAGAACTCCATACCACAATATATCACACTATATCACTCCATACCACACTATATCACTCCATATCACACTATATCACACTATAGAACTCCATACCACACTATATCACACTATATCACACTATAGAACTCCATACCACAATATATCACTCTATATCACTCCATATCACACTATATCACACTATATCACTCCATACCACACTATATCACACTATATCACACTATATCACACTATAGAACTCCATACCACAATATATCACACTATATCACTCCATATCACACTATATCACACTATATCACTCCATACCACACTATATCACTCCATATCACACTATATCACACTATAGAACTCCATACCACACTATATCACTCCATATCACACTATATCACACTATAGAACTCCATACCACAATATATCACTCTATATCACACTATATCACACTATATCACTCCATACCACACTATATCACACTATATCACTCCATACCACAATATATCACTCTATATCACTCCATACCACACTATATCACACTATATCACTCCATACCACACTATATCACACTATATCACTCCATACCACACTATATCACACTATATCACTCCATACCACACTATATCACACTATATCACTCCATACCACACTATATCACTCCATACCACACTATATCACTCCATATCACACTATATCACACTATAGAACTCCATACCACAATATATCACTCTATATCACTCCATACCACACTATATCACACTATATCACTCCATACCACACTATATCACACCATTCCTCACAAAAAAAACTGTATTACACCATACCACACCATTTCACCTTTTCAAACCCTATCACACCATTTCAAACCCTATCACACCCTATCACACCATTTCAAACCCTATCACACCATTAATTTATTTTAAGTACATGTTTACCCCGTTTTCTCCCCAATTTCATGGTATCGAAATGTTTTAGTAGCTACTATCTTGTCTCATCGCTACAACTCCCGTACGGGCTCGGGAGAGACGAAGGTTGAAAGTCACGCGTCCTCCAATACACAACCCAACCAAGCCGCGCTGCTTCTTACCACAGCGCGCATCCAACCCGGAAGCCAGCCGCACCAATGTGTCGGAGGAAACACCGTGCACCTAACCCGGGCGACGCTAGACCAATTGTGCGTCGCGCCACGGACCTCCGAGTCGCGGCAGGTAACGACAGAGCCTGGGCGCGAACCCAGAGTCTCTGATGGCACAGCTGGCGCTGCAGTACAGCGCCCTTAACCACTGCGCCACCCGGGAGGCCTAAACCACACCCTATCATACCATTTCAAACCCTATCACACCATTTCACACGATACCACACCATACCACACCATACCACACCATATCACACCATACCACACCATACCACACCATACCACACCATTTCAAACCAGATCACACCATACCACACCATATCACACCATACCACACCATACCACACCATACCACACCATTTCAAACCAGATCACACCATACCACACCATACCACACCATTTCAAACCCTATCACACCATTTCACACGATACCACACCATACCACACCATACCACACCATTTCAAACCCTATCACACCATTTCACACGATACCACACCATACCACACCATACCACACCATACCACACCATACCACACCATTTCAAACCATATCACACCATACCACACCATACCACACCATTTCAAACCCTATCACACCATTTCACACGATACCACACCATACCACACCATACCACACCATTTCAAACCCTATCACACCATTTCACACGATACCACACCATACCACACCATACCACACCATTTCAAACCATATCACACCGTACCACACCATTTCACACGATACCACACCATACCACACCATACCACACCATTTCAAACCATATCACACCGTACCACACCATTTCAAACCCTATCACACCATTTCACACGATACCACACCATACCACACCATTTCAAACCCTATCACACCATTTCACACGATACCACACCATACCACACCATACCACACCATTTCAAACCATATCACACCATACCACACCATTTCAAACCCTATCACACCATTTCACACGATACCACACCATACCACACCATACCACACCATTTCAAACCATATCACACCGTACCACACCATTTCAAACCCTATCACACCATTTCACACGATACCACACCATACCACACCATACCACACCATATCACACCATACCACACCATACCACACCATACCACACCATACCACACCATTTCAAACCAGATCACACCATACCACACCATATCACACCATACCACACCATACCACACCATACCACACCATTTCAAACCAGATCACACCATACCACACCATATCACACCATACCACACCATACCACACCATTTCAAACCATATCACACCATACCACACCATACCACACCATTTCAAACCATATCACACCATACCACACCATTTCAAACCGTACCACACCATACCACACCATACCACACCATATCAAACCATATCACACCATACCACACCATATCACACCATACCACACCATACCACACCATATCAAACCATATCACACCATACCACACCATTTCAAACCGTACCACACCATTCCACACCATACCACACCATTTCAAACCATATCACACTATACCACACCATACCACACCATACCACACCATACCACACCATATTACACCATACCACACCATACCACACCATATATAGCTGCTGAGTTCTCAAGTATGTATATTATCACGACACAGGCTCCGTCCCAAATGGTACCGTATTGCCATTAACGACCTTGGGCCCTGGCCATTTGGTACACAACCACACACTTTACAATCTACATCAGTGTTCACATCACAGCAGTCACACGTAGCCAGACATTGCCACATGCCACACTATGTGCATATTTAAAGATATACAATATTTAATCATTATATTGCACTTACCATTTTACCATGTCATGAATTCCATGCAAATAGCAACCCTTTATTGTTCATGCTATCGCTCTAGAGGAGGCCTATGAGATACAGAAGTTGAGATATGAGAAATGTAGTTAGGTAGTCATAGAGAGATAGATTGGGTTGACTGGTGTGATGCCTTCCCAGGTTTGTAAAATTCCAGAAACGTTCCCAAAATCACAACGTTTACCAGAAATCCTGCTTGTAGGATTCCCAGATTTCCTGCTTGGAGGATTCCCAGATTTCCTGCTTATTCCCTCGTCGTTACACTAATCCTCCAACTGTGATTTGTGGGGAAACCTATGAGCACCCAGACTCCCTGTAGTACACACACACACACAAACACACACACACACACACACACACACACACACACACACACACACACACACACACACACACACACACACACACACACACACACACACACACACACACACACACACACACGAGTGAGATGGGGCTGAGTGGTGTACTGTCTCCCTATAGTATGCCCAGATAGATCAGGGGCCATTCAGGGGCCTCATAATGAATTGGTCTAATTAATATACAGACATCTGATCATTCTCTAATATCACTAGTGGTGAGAGGAGAAGAGGCAGGGGAAACGTGAGAGTGAGGGAGAAAGGGAGAGAGGGAGGGAGAAAGGGAGAGAGAAAGGGAGAGAGAGGGAGGGAGAAAGGGAGAGAGAAAGAGAGAGAGAGGGAGGGAGAAAGGGAGAGAGAAAGGGAGAGAGAGGGAGGGAGAGAGAGGGAAAAAGGGAGAGAGAAAGGGAGGTGAGAGAGCAGGTGAGAGAGAGAGAGAGAGAGAGAGAGAGAGTAGGTGGAGAGAAAGGGAGGGAGAGAGAGAGAGTAGGTGGAGAGAGAGGGAGGGAGAGAGAGAGAGAGTAGGTGGAGAGAGAGGGAGTTAGAGAGAGTAAGTGGAGAGAGAGGGAGGGAGAGAGAGAGAGTAGGTGGAGAGAAATGGAGGGAGAGAGAGGGAGGGATAGAGAAATGGAGGGAGAGAGAGAGGGAGAGAGAGAGTAGGTGGAGAGAAAGGGAGGGAGAGAGAGTAGGTGGAGAGAAAGGGAGGGAGAGAGAGAGTAGGTGGAGAGAAAGGGAGGGAGAGAGAGAGTAGGTGGAGAGAAAGGGAGGGAGAGAGAGGGGA
>NC_068444.1:12594948-12604948 GCF_023373465.1 Oncorhynchus keta | reverse complement strand
ATGCACAGTATTTAACTAAGAGTGTATACTACACTAATGCACAGTATTTATCTAAGAGTGTATACTACACTAATACACAGTATTTATCTAAGAGTGTATACTACACTAATGCACAGTATTTATCTAAGAGTGTATACTACACTAATGCACAGTATTGATCTATGAGTGTATACTACACTAATGCACAGTATTGATCTAAGAGTGTATACTACACTAATGCACAGTATTGATCTAAGAGTGTATACTACACTAATGCACAGTATTGATCTAAGAGTGTATACTACACTAATGCACAGTATTTATCTAAGAGTGTATACTACACTAATACACAGTATTTATCTAAGAGTGTATACTACACTAATGCACAGTATTTATCTAAGAGTGTATACTACACTAATACACAGTATTTATCTAAGAGTGTATACTACACTAATACACAGTATTTATCTAAGAGTGTATACTACACTAATGCACAGTATTTATCTAAGAGTGTATACTACACTAATACACAGTATTTATCTAAGAGTGTATACTACACTAATACACAGTATTTATCTAAGAGTGTATACTACACTAATGCACAGTATTTATCTAAGAGTGTATACTACACTAATACACAGTATTTATCTAAGAGTGTATACTACACTAATACACAGTATTTATCTAAGAGTGTATACTACACTAATGCACAGTATTTATCTAAGAGTGTATACTACACTAATGCACAGTATTGATCTAAGAGTGTATACTACACTAATGCACAGTATTGATCTAAGAGTGTATACTACACTAATGCACAGTATTGATCTAAGAGTGTATACTACACTAATGCACAGTATTGATCTAAGAGTGTATACTACACTAATGCACAGTATTTATCTAAGAGTGTATACTACACTAATACACAGTATTTATCTAAGAGTGTATACTACACTAATGCACAGTATTTATCTAAGAGTGTATACTACACTAATACACAGTATTTATCTAAGAGTGTATACTACACTAATGCACAGTATTTATCTAAGAGTGTATACTACACTAATACACAGTATTTATCTAAGAGTGTATACTACACTAATGCACAGTATTTATCTAAGAGTGTATACTACACTAATGCACAATATTTATCTAAGAGTGTATACTACACCAATGCACAGTATTTATCTAAGAGTGTATACTACACTAATGCACAGTATTTATCTAAGAGTGTATACTACACTAATGCACAGTATTGATCTAAGAGTGTATACTACACTAATGCACAGTATTTATCTAAGAGTGTATACTACACTAATGCACAGTATTTATCTAAGAGTGTATACTACACTAATACACAGTATTTATCTAAGAGTGTATACTACACTAATGCACAGTATTTATCTTCTGTGACTTGACTGTAATTGTACCAACCCATTAATTGAACTCCAGTTGGCATGACTGGAATGATTCACTTTTGTTCCTCGTTTGAATCTCACGATGCATCGTGATGAGGGTCAAACGTTTATTTATCCAAGGAAGTCACAGTGAGACCACGGTCTCTTTGCCATTTGAGTCCTGCATAAACACATCAATAAACAACAATTACATTATTTTATCACTGTACATATCTATATACACATCAATTACACAATACATGAAAAAAGCTAAATACAATCGTATGAAACAAACACATTCTTCAGTAAAAAGGCCATCAAACATCCGCCTGAATTGCCCTAGATGCTCCAACTCCACCAACTTTAATGAGTTTTGGAGTTCAATCCACATGAGAGGCGCAAAAAACTAAGATCAGATTTACCTTTAACTCGATGGAGATTGAAGGGATAACCAGCGTAAGCTATCCCTGTGTCTCGGTCTGGTAACTTATACGTCTGACGCTTAACAATGAGGTCAGGTATGGCGGAGGTTTATGCAAGAGTGGGATATAGACAAAACTAGCACAATGCATCAATCTACGAGACTTCAAAGAGGAAAAGCCTACTTTCTGATACAAAATGCAAAATCCTGTAATATACTGTGTTCAATGGCTTCAATAGAGTGGCAACTGCATTCATTCATAGACCATATAGCCATAGCCAATAAAAGGAATGAATGTTAATTATTTGATTTCTGCTCGTTAATAAAAGACAAGATCTGTTCCTGTAGAATAAGTCTATTTTAATTTAATTTATTTATTAAGTAAGTAATCAACATGCTTTTTGAAAGATAGCTTTTTCGTCAATCCAGATGCCCAGATATTTGTAAGCTGCACCATCCAATCCAGATGCCCAGATATTTGTAAGCTGATTGAAGCTCTGACAGAGCCTGGTCAGATGGGGGCACAATACGCACTGTGTTCTGTGCTTTAAATCATTTCCAAACCGACTAAATGCAGCCTGGTCCAGACCAATTGATGAAAGCCTCTGAATAAGTAATGACTGCTGAATGCTTTAGGCTTAGGCCACACAGTATTTATTCTTATCCAAACAACTAAGAGCTTCATTTAAAACCAAAGAAGTAGTAGATATGATACTATGACCTGGTCTGGGACCTGACTGGTGTACATTTATAATACATTTCATCGTAAAAAAAAAAAGAAAGAAAATGTTTTTTTAAAATAAATACGTTTTTATCAAGGATTCTAGAATTTTTGCTAGGAGAGTTTGGACATGGGGCCATAATTATTCAGGTCACATAGGTCAGCACCTTCGTGAAGGGGGAGTATATGAGCCGCCTTCCTGACCCTGTGGATGGTACCAGAAATATCCACAATCAGAGGAGCAGAAAGCCGAAGCAAGAAAGGATCAAGCAAATAAACCCCGGTAGATGTTTATTTATTTATTTTCACATCAATCTTGTGTAAGACGTTCTACACATCACAAGTAGAAACTGAAAACGTGGATTCACTAGAAGTTGTTGGATCCTCCATCGAGCCAACTAGAGGCTGGTAGAGGGGCAGGAAGTCAACTGGCTGACTAGGGTCAATTAAACAACCATTTTGTTCAAATAACAAACCTGCCATTGTGGGTGCAAAATATAACACATAGATAAATGCATAAGATATATAGAATAGTTGAACACTAAAAACAGACTACATGAAGGGACAGATGAGAAACATTCCTAGACCAGCTGGGCATACAAGGATCAAAGAGGTTGTCTAAGAGCGGGGTCAGCCAAATGACCAACTGATGGATTACAGATATCAGTCACATCACAGGGGAGACACAAGTCTGTTTGATCTTAGACAACCATATGCAAAGAAGGTGACCAGAATAGCTGGGCACCCTAAAGCTAGAGGAGATAAGATACACATACAAAAGGGACACAGAGTTAATTACAGAGCCAAAGCATAGGGCTGTAAAATAAAGGAATGTATAGTATTTTTAGTATAGCTGGACACGCTAGAAACTGAGGAGACACATAGTCTGCTGATCTTAGATAATACACAAACAAAAGAATGCATTTAGTTAAGTGCAGGAACAAAGCAAAGGTCTTGTCATCATTATTGAGTTGAACAAAGAGGATGCACGGATTGGAATGTAACGTAATTTACATGTGGGATGGGCTCATATGCAATATGTGGATAAATACTGGAGCCAGGGCTCTGGAAAAGGTGTGTGTTCCGCGGATCGCTCCGGCTTATGATACGGGTGTATTAAAAGTCTATATTGATTTTCACAAAGTTCCTGGTCGTGTCGTATTTGAACTGATTGGCCAGTACACCATGTATAAAAGTCTAATTAAAAGCATCACTTATCAAACTTTCTCAGTAATGATGCCATTACTGAAACAACTTGCCTAGGCAGGGAAACAGAGGAATTTCCACGCTTCAGTGCATCAACTGTTTTCCAAAATGTTTACTGAACACCCGCAAAGTCGAGAGTTAAAAATGAGGAAGTAGCATTCTTGATTGCCTGAAAAGCTGTCAATCAAGTACAGAGTCACTTTGTCTTAGCCTAGACCTGATTCCTCATCATAATAACATCAGAAAGTTCTATAGAGGACCAAGGATTTGTTCTTTGTTTTTGTAACTCTAAGACATGTACAGGGCGGGCGTGTGTTAATCTGATAGTTTAACATAGATGAGAACAGTCCTAGAGCTAATTCAGGGTCAGGCATGCAGCTGGTACAGGAGAAGGGAGAGTAATACCTAACAAAAAAAGAAAAGCTTTAAAAATTCATTTCTCTTCATAATTCTACAAGAATCAGTTTGTTTGGTACTGTATCTGTAATACATGCAATAAGACAGTGATCACTGAGATCAGTAGCAAAGACACCATTGGACAAGTTCTTGTGGGGGTAATTTGTCAGAATCAAGTCAAACAGTGCGGATTTCTTACATTAATCTGTGCAGTGGTGTAAAGTACATATGTAAAAATACTTTAAACTACTACTTCCTGTTGTGTTAGTTTCATGTTAATTAATGCTGTGTTCCCGGTCCAAAATGGCCGCCCCATTATAGCTGGTTATAGATCCATAATAATAGATATATTATCACCTAATGTTATGTTACATCTTTTTAATAACTTTTAATGGCTATTTATGGCCTGTAGGCCTCATCGACCTGAGCTCATACAACTCGTTTTTGAGTAAAAAAAAGTACAATGTATGGATTAGTTTGACTATAACAAATACTCATATGAAACCCATTGTGCTATTTATCACAGACTATTTTGTGTCAAAGTTTAACAAGGACTCTCTCTCCTCCTCACCAGTGTCATGATCAAAGACATGATCAAGAGCCTCACATACAGAATATCGTTTGGTCATTGTGCTGCCACAGAATGAATTGTGAGCAAGGCCTCAAAAAAGCTTTATATACCAGAGCTGCGCGAAAAGTTCTATATATTATTGAAACAACGTTGCGACTGTTTGTGAGAACGCCAACAAGTGTGGTTCCCGTGGGGGAAAGATTCTATTGGGGAAAGGTTCCCATGGTGGTTGCCATGGAAGCCAAGAAGGGGAGTGAGGTGTGTGTGTGCTCAAACACACATACAGGTGGGGTTCTCGGAGAGGAATTGTGTCCATCTGTTTAATGGGCATGTGCCTGAACTCAATTTTATACACTAATTGTAGTCTCACCCATTCCTTTCTAACGACAGGTCATTTTTGACCGGGAACACCACAGGTGTACAAAAGTTAAATAAAACACCCAAAACGTAATGAAAATAATCTAAATGTATGTGTGTGTTCAGATGCCCTGTGTGGACAAAGTCATGGAACCTTATGACAATCAGATTAAATGAACTACATTTTTCAGAGAGAAAACTTCGACCGGAACGCAGCAGCAGGGTTAAGTGTTTTTTGCCGGGGTACTGTATATGTACTTTACTTGACTATTTATATTTGTGACAACTTTTACTTTTACTTCATTACGTTCCTTTAGATAATAATGTAATTTTTACTCCATACTGTCTCAGTCTGTCCAGCCAGTTCGGTTCTCAGTTCGTTGCGCAGACAGGAATAAATATCTCTTCCGGAAGTAGAAGGGCGGGGGTGTATGTTTCATGATTAACGTGTCATAGTGTGTTTGTGATAACATCACCCGGCCAAGAATACATCACAATCAAATGCCGACCGTATTATCTCCCGAGAGAATTCTCTTCGGTTACAGTCAAAGCTGTGTATATCCCCCCTCAAGCCGACATCACGACGGCCCTCAAAAAACTTAACTGGACTTTATGCAAACTGGAAATCACATATCCCGACGCAACATTTATTGTAGCTAGGGATGTCAAAAAGCAGATTTGAGAAAAAGGCTGCCGAAGTCATATCAACACATTGAGTGTAGTACTCGCGCCGCTAAAACACTCGACCACTGCTACTCCGACTTCTGTGATGCCTACAAGGCCCTCCCCCGTCCCCTCCTTTCTGCAAATCTGACGATGACTCCATTTTGCTCCTCCCTTCCTATAGGCAGAAACTCAAACAGGAAGTAGCCGTGCTAAGGACTATTCAACACTGGTCTGACCAATCGGAATCCACGCTTCAAGATTGTTTTGATCACGCGGACTGGGATATGTTCCGGGTAGCGGTAGCTTCCGATAACAACATTGATGAATATACTGATACGGTTAGGGAGTTTATCAGGAAGTGTAGGAGATGTTAGGAGATGTTGTACCCACTGTGACTATTAAAACCTACCCTAACCAGAAACCATGGATAGATTGCAGCATTCTCGCAAAACGGAAAGCGTGAAGCACCACTTTTAACCATGGCAAGGTGACTGGGAATATGGCAGAATACAAATAGTGTACTTATTCCCTCCGCAAGGCAGTCAAACAGACAAAACGTCAGTATAGAGATGAAGTGGAGTCACAATTCAACAGTTCAACACAAGACGTATGTGGCAGGGTCTACAGACGATCACAGACTACAAAAGGAAAACAAGCTTCATCGCAGACACCAACGTCTTGTTTCCGGACAAGCTAAACACATTCTTCCCACGCTTCGAGGATAACACAGTGCCAGCGATGCGGCCGGCGTGAGTAAAACATTTAAGTGTGTTAACCCTCGCAAGGCTGCCGGCCCAGACGGCGTCGTTAGCCGGGTCCTCAGAGCATGAGCAGACCAGCTGTCTGGTGTGTTTACCGACATATTCAATCTCTCCCTATCCCAGTCTGCTGTCCCCACATGCTTTAAGATGTCCACCATTGTTCCTGTAACCGAGAAAGCAAAGGTAACTGAGCTAAATGACTAATCGCCCCGTAGCACTGCTGTTTATTGACTATAGCTCAGCATTCAACTCCATAGTGCCCTCCAAGCTCATCATTAAGCTCGAGGCCCTCCAAGCTCATCATTAATCTCGAGGCCCTCCAAGCTCATCATTAAGCTCGAGGCCCTCCAAGCTCATAATTAAGCTCGAGAGCCTCCAAGCTCATCATTAAGCTCGAGGCCCTCCAAGCTCATCTTTAAGCTCGAGGCCCTCCAAGCTCATCTTTAAGCTCGAGGCCCTCCTGTGTCTGAACCTGATTTCATTTGACATTTCCCCTAACAGCCTAAAGTACTCATTACATTTAGAATTCTTAGCAGGACCAAACAAATTGCCCAATTCCCGCACTTATCAAGAAAACACATGAACATCCCTACTGCCTCTGATCTGACAAACTCACTAAACAAAATGCATGTTTTGTAAATGATGTCTGAGTGTTGGAATGTGCCCCTGGCTATCCGCTAATATTGTAAACAAGAGTATGACGCTGTCTGCTTTGCTTAATATATACTGAGTCAGGTTAAAGTCAAGACATATTCTTAAAATGGTCGGGGTAAGCATATCTACAGTAAAATCCCCTAAAAAATACGATTTCAGATGACAGAAAATGTTTTAAATACTCAGCAATAGGACCGAGTTCGAGTAAATCCCTGCAACAGATTAATCTGTGTTGTGGTTTATGGCCACATCTATAACCAAAAGCTAATTGAACCAGATTGAACTTGTTTGGAAGAATATCAATATGTCTATGTACAACAGCTGACCTCCATTGACTAGTTCGTCTGGACATATTGATTGGTGTCAGCCCAGAAATATCAAACAGGACGGAGAGAGAGACGTTACGTCAAAGGGCAATATGCCGGATTCCAACCGGTGACGAAACCGCGGACTTCATTGACATGGGTCATTACCGATGGACCGGGCAACAATCAGTAACATATAAAACATCTATAGAATGACATGACATCCCTAATTAAACATAGACCAGGACTCATAGAATAACCTTTAAAACATCTATAGAATGACATGACATCCCTAATTAAACCTAGACCAGGACTCATAGAATAACCTTTAAAACATCTATAGAATGACATGACATCCCTAATTAAACCTAGACCAGGACTCATAGAATAACCTTTAAAACATCTATAGAATGACATGACATCCCTAATTAAACCTAGACCAGGACTCATAGAATAACCTTTAAAACATCTACATAATGATTTGACATCCCTAATAATGCATTAAACCTTGACCAGGACTCATAGACTAACCTTTAAAACATCTATATAACGTCCCTAATAATGGATTCTACTCATCGCGATGTGGTGAAGGATTACTTTTCTCACTAAAGGAAAATTTATTTTACCAAGAAGATTACATTTATGTCAATCATAATAAGCCTACAGGAAGAAAGATATAAATGCATAGAATATTGCCTGCGTTGCTGTCCAATCAATGGAAATGTAGTCATGTGACAGTAAAAAAAGCAGGAAATAGGACATTCTGATGTTGTCTGTTGATGGCGCAGACACAGACACAGACAGAGACACAGACACAGACACAGACACAGACACAGACACAGACAGACACAGACACAGACACAGACACAGACACAGACACAGACACACAGACACACAGACACAGACACAGACACACAGACACACAGACACAGACACAGACAGACACACACACAGACACAGACACAGACACAGGCACAGACACAGGCACAGACACAGACACAGACACAGACACAGACACAGACACAGACACACACATACACATACACAGACACAGACACAGACACAGACACACATGCAGACGCAGACGAACACACACACTCACACGCAGACACCTAACAATGACCAACAGCTGTTATGTTAATTACCATCTATCAGGACACTACCTCGGTGAATTCATACGCAACATATGTGTGTGTGTGTGTGTGCGTGTGCAGGGCAGCCTGCCAGCTTGTTAATGGTGTGTTCAGGTCCTAGTAGCACAAGGAGCAGAGGATGTTTGTTGTAATATTAAATCAGAGTCATGTAGCCTCGTGTCCACTAATACAATGACAAGAACATTTGATCCGGTGAACACACATGTATGTTAAATTGAAATACTACACGCACACGCAGACACACACACACACACAGATGTAGGTTTGTACTTGGAGATTGTGGCTTGTTAAGGGGTTGTCCATTCGTCCCATCTGTGATGTGTGTGTATATGTGTGCATATGTGTCCACACAGACCAATCTGCAGCCAAGGTCCGACTGTGAGTCCCCCTGGTGCCACTGGAGAGAGTGGGCTGACTAAGCAAGTCAGTGGGCTGTGTGTGTGTGGTTCCTCCTCTTCTCCTCCTCGTCTCCTCCTCTTCTCCTCCCAGTCTCCTCCCCACTTCCTCCCCTTCTCCTCCCCATCTCTTCCCCGTCTCCTCCCCGTCTCCTCCGCGTCTCCTCCGCGTCTCCTCCCCGTCTCCTCCCCGTCTCCTCCACGTCTCCTCCCCGTCTCCTCTTCTCCTCCTCCCCGCTTCCTCTTCTTCTCCTCCCCGTCTCCTCCTCGTCTCCTCCTCTTCTCCTCCCCGTCTCCTCCCCGTCTCCTCCTCTTCTCCTCCACGTCTCCTCCTCGCTTCCTCTTCTTCTCCTCCTTGTCTCCTCCTCTTCTCCTCCCCGTCTCCTCCCCGTCTCCTCCTCGTCTCCTCCTCTTCTCCTCCCCGTCTCCTCCCCGTCTCCTCCTCGTCTCCTCCTCTTCTCCTCCCCGTCTCCTCCCCGTCTCCTCCTCTTCTCCTCCTCTTCTCCTCCCTGTCTCCTCCCCGTCTCCTTCCCGTCTCCTGCTCTTCTCCTCCTCTTCTCCTCCCCGTCTCCTCCCCGTCTCCTCCCCGTCTCCTCCTCTTCTCCTCCCCGTCTCCTCCCCGTCTCCTCCTCGTCTCCTCCTCTTCTCCTCCCCGTCTCCTCCTCTTCTCCTCCTCTTCTCCTCCCCGTCTCCTCCCCGTCTCCTCCCCTTCTCTCCTCCCCGTCTCCTCGTCTCCTCCTCTTCTCCTCCTCTTCTCCTCCTCTTCTCCTCCCCGTCTCCTCCCCGTCTCCTCCCCGTCTCCTCCTCGTCTCCTCCTCTTCTCCTCCCCGTCTCCTCCTCGTCTCCTCCTCTTCTCCTCCCCGTCTCCTCCTCTTCTCCTCCCTGTCTCCTCGCCGTCTCCTCCACGTCTCCTCCCCGTCTCCTCCCCGTCTCCTCTTCTTCTCCTCCTCTTCTCCTCCCCGTCTCCTCCCCGTCTCCTCCCCGTCTCATCCTCGTCTCCTCCTCTTCTCCTCCCCG
>NC_068444.1:12572448-12589948 GCF_023373465.1 Oncorhynchus keta | reverse complement strand
CTGTCCTGACCTCGAGCCTGCCTATCCCCTAGTACTGTCCTGACCTCGAGCCTTCCTATCCCCTAGTACTGTCCTGACCTCGAGCCTGCCTATCCCCTAGTACTGTCCTGACCTCGAGCCTGCCTATCCCCTTGTACTGTCCTGACCTCGAGCCTGCCTATACCCTAGTACTGTCCTGACCTCGAGCCTGCCTATCCCCTAGTACTGTCCTGACCTCGAGCCTGCCTATCCCCTGGTACTGTCCTGACCTCGAGCCTGCCTATCCCCTAGTACTGTCCTGACCTCGAGCCTGCCTATCCCCTAGTACTGTCCTGACCTCGAGCCTGCCTATCCCCTAGTACTGTCCTGACCTCGAGCCTGCCTATCCCCTTGTACTGTCCTGACCTCGAGCCTGCCTATTCCCTAGTACTGTCCTGACCTCGAGCCTGCCTATTCCCTTGTACTGTCCTGACCTCGAGCCTGCCTATACCCTAGTACTGTCCTGACCTCGAGCCTGCCTATCCCCTAGTACTGTCCTGACCTCGAGCCTGCCTATCCCCTGGTACTGTCCTGACCTCGAGCCTGCCTATCCCCTAGTACTGTCCTGACCTCGAGCCTGCCTATCCCCTGGTACTGTCCTGACCTCGAGCCTGCCTATCCCCTAGTACTGTCCTGACCTCGAGCCTGCCTATCCCCTTGTACTGTCCTGACCTCGAGCCTGCCTATCCCCTGGTACTGTCCTGACCTCGAGCCTGCCTATCCCCTAGTACTGTCCTGACCTCGAGTCTGCCTATCCCCTAGTACTGTTCTGACCTCAAGCCTGCCTATCCCCTGGTACTGTCCTGACCTCGAGCCTGCCTATTCCCTTGTACTGTCCTGACCTCGAGCCTGCCTATCCCCTTGTACTGTCCTGACCTCGAGCCTGCCTATCCCCTTGTACTGTCCTGACCTCGAGCCTGCCTATCCCCTGGTACTGTCCTGACCTCGAGCCTGCCTATCCCCTGGTACTGTCCTGACCTCGAGCCTGCCTATCCCCTGGTACTGTCCTGACCTCGAGCCTGCCTATTCCCTTGTACTGTCCTGACCTCGAGCCTGCCTATCCCCTTGTACTGTCCTGACCTCGAGCCTGCCTATACCCTTGTACTGTCCTGACCTCGAGCCTGCCTATACCCTTGTACTGTCCTGACCTCGAGCCTGCCTATCCCCTAGTACTGTCCTGACCTCGAGCCTGCCTATTCCCTTGTACTGTCCTGACCTCGAGCCTGCCTATCCCCTTGTACTGTCCTGACCTCGAGCCTGCCTATACCCTTGTACTGTCCTGACCTCGAGCCTGCCTATCCCCTAGTACTGTCCTGACCTCGAGCCTGCCTATCCCCTGGTACTGTCCTGACCTCGAGCCTGCCTATCCCCTAGTACTGTCCTGACCTCGAGCCTGCCTATCCCCTGGTACTGTCCTGACCTCGAGCCTGCCTATCCCCTGGTACTGTCCTGACCTCGAGCCTGCCTATCCCCTTGTACTGTCCTGACCTCGAGCCTGCCTATACCCTTGTACTGTCCTGACCTCGAGCCTGCCTATCCCCTGGTACTGTCCTGACCTCGAGCCTGCCTATCCCCTGGTACTGTCCTGACCTCGAGCCTGCCTATCCCCTGGTACTGTCCTGACCTCGAGCCTGCCTATCCCCTGGTACTGTCCTGACCTCGAGTCTGCCTATCCCCTAGTACTGTCCTGACCTCGAGCCTGCCTATCCCCTGGTACTGTCCTGACCTCGAGCCTGCCTATCCCCTGGTACTGTCCTGACCTCGAGCCTGCCTATCCCCTAGTACTGTCCTGACCTCGAGCCTGCCTATCCCCTGGTACTGTCCTGACCTCGAGCCTGCCTATCCCCTTGTACTGTCCTGACCTCGAGCCTGCCTATCCCCTGGTACTGTCCTGACCTCGAGCCTGCCTATCCCCTGGTACTGTCCTGACCTCGAGCCTGCCTATCCCCTGGTACTGTCCTGACCTCGAGCCTGCCTATCCCCTAGTACTGTCCTGACCTCGAGCCTGCCTATCCCCTGGTACTGTCCTGACCTCGAGCCTGCCTATCCCCTTGTACTGTCCTGACCTCGAGCCTGCCTATCCCCTGGTACTGTCCTGACCTCGAGCCTGCCTATCCCCTGGTACTGTCCTGACCTCGAGCCTGCCTATCCCCTAGTACTGTCCTGACCTCGAGCCTGCCTATCCCCTAGTACTGTCCTGACCTCGAGCCTGCCTATCCCCTAGTACTGTCCTGACCTCGAGCCTGCCTATCCCCTAGTACTGTCCTGACCTCGAGCCTGCCTATCCCCTTGTACTGTCCTGACCTCGAGCCTGCCTATCCCCTAGTACTGTCCTGACCTCGAGCCTGCCTATACCCTTGTACTGTCCTGACCTCGAGCCTGCCTATCCCCTAGTACTGTCCTGACCTCGAGCCTGCCTATCCCCTAGTACTGTCCTGACCTCGAGCCTGCCTATACCCTAGTACTGTCCTGACCTCGAGCCTGCCTATACCCTTGTACTGTCCTGACCTCGAGCCTGCCTATCCCCTAGTACTGTCCTGACCTCGAGCCTGCCTATCCCCTAGTACTGTCCTGACCTCGAGCCTGCCTATACCCTAGTACTGTCCTGACCTCGAGCCTGCCTATCCCCTAGTACTGTCCTGACCTCGAGCCTGCCTATCCCCTAGTACTGTCCTGACCTCGAGCCTGCCTATCCCCTTGTACTGTCCTGACCTCGAGCCTGCCTATACCCTTGTACTGTCCTGACCTCGAGCCTGCCTATCCCCTAGTACTGTCCTGACCTCGAGCCTGCCTATCCCCTAGTACTGTCCTGACCTCGAGCCTGCCTATACCCTAGTACTGTCCTGACCTCGAGCCTGCCTATCCCCTTGTACTGTCCTGACCTCGAGCCTGCCTATACCCTAGTACTGTCCTGACCTCGAGCCTGCCTATCCCCTAGTACTGTCCTGACCTCGAGCCTGCCTATCCCCTAGTACTGTCCTGACCTCGAGCCTGCCTATCCCCTAGTACTGTCCTGACCTCGAGCCTGCCTATCCCCTAGTACTGTCCTGACCTCGAGCCTGCCTATCCCCTAGTACTGTCCTGACCTCGAGCCTGCCTATCCCCTAGTACTGTCCTGACCTCGAGCCTGCCTATCCCCTAGTACTGTCCTGACCTCGAGCCTGCCTATCCCCTAGTACTGTCCTGACCTCGAGCCTGCCTATCCCCTTGTACTGTCCTGACCTCGAGCCTGCCTATACCCTTGTACTGTCCTGACCTCGAGCCTGCCTATCCCCTAGTACTGTTCTGACCTCGAGCCTGCCTATCCCCTAGTACTGTCCTGACCTCGAGCCTGCCTATACCCTAGTACTGTCCTGACCTCGAGCTTGCCTATACCCTTGTACTGTCCTGACCTCGAGCCTGCCTATCCCCTAGTACTGTCCTGACCTCGAGCCTGCCTATCCCCTAGTACTGTCCTGACCTCGAGCCTGCCTATCCCCTGGTACTGTCCTGACCTCGAGCCTGCCTATCCCCTGGTACTGTCCTGACCTCGAGCCTGCCTATCCCCTGGTACTGTCCTGACCTCGAGCCTGCCTATCCCCTAGTACTGTCCTGACCTCGAGCCTGCCTATCCCCTAGTACTGTCCTGACCTCGAGCCTGCCTATCCCCTTGTACTGTCCTGACCTCGAGCCTGCCTATACCCTTGTACTGTCCTGACCTCGAGCCTGCCTATCCCCTAGTACTGTCCTGACCTCGAGCCTGCCTATCCCCTAGTACTGTCCTGACCTCGAGCCTGCCTATCCCCTGGTAATGTCCTGACCTCGAGCCTGCCTATCCCCTAGTACTGTCCTGACCTCAAGCCTGCCTATCCCCTTGTACTGTCCTGACCTCGAGCCTGCCTATCCCCTGGTAATGTCCTGACCTCGAGCCTGCCTATCCCCTAGTACTGTCCTGACCTCGAGCCTGCCTATCCCCTAGTACTGTCCTGACCTCGAGCCTGCCTATCCCCTAGTACTGTCCTGACCTCGAGCCTGCCTATCCCCTAGTACTGTCCTGACCTCGAGCCTGCCTATCCCCTGGTACTGTCCTGACCTCGAGCCTGCCTATCCCCTAGTACTGTCCTGACCTCGAGCCTGCCTATCCCCTAGTACTGTCCTGACCTCGAGCCTGCCTATCCCCTAGTACTGTCCTGACCTCGAGCCTGCCTATCCCCTAGTACTGTCCTGACCTCGAGCCTGCCTATACCCTTGTACTGTCCTGACCTCGAGCCTGCCTATCCCCTGGTACTGTCCTGACCTCGAGCCTGCCTATCCCCTAGTACTGTCCTGACCTCGAGCCTGCCTATCCCCTAGTACTGTCCTGACCTCGAGCCTGCCTATACCCTAGTACTGTCCTGACCTCGAGCCTGCCTATCCCCTAGTACTGTCCTGACCTCGAGCCTGCCTATCCCCTAGTACTGTCCTGACCTCGAGCCTGCCTATCCCCTTGTACTGTCCTGACCTCGAGCCTGCCTATACCCTTGTACTGTCCTGACCTCGAGCCTGCCTATCCCCTAGTACTGTCCTGACCTCGAGCCTGCCTATCCCCTAGTACTGTCCTGACCTCGAGCCTGCCTATACCCTAGTACTGTCCTGACCTCGAGCCTGCCTATCCCCTTGTACTGTCCTGACCTCGAGCCTGCCTATACCCTAGTACTGTCCTGACCTCGAGCCTGCCTATCCCCTAGTACTGTCCTGACCTCGAGCCTGCCTATCCCCTAGTACTGTCCTGACCTCGAGCCTGCCTATCCCCTAGTACTGTCCTGACCTCGAGCCTGCCTATCCCCTAGTACTGTCCTGACCTCGAGCCTGCCTATCCCCTAGTACTGTCCTGACCTCTCGAGCCTGCCTATCCCCTAGTACTGTCCTGACCTCGAGCCTGCCTATCCCCTAGTACTGTCCTGACCTCGAGCCTGCCTATCCCCTAGTACTGTCCTGACCTCGAGCCTGCCTATCCCCTTGTACTGTCCTGACCTCGAGCCTGCCTATACCCTTGTACTGTCCTGACCTCGAGCCTGCCTATCCCCTAGTACTGTTCTGACCTCGAGCCTGCCTATCCCCTAGTACTGTCCTGACCTCGAGCCTGCCTATACCCTAGTACTGTCCTGACCTCGAGCTTGCCTATACCCTTGTACTGTCCTGACCTCGAGCCTGCCTATCCCCTAGTACTGTCCTGACCTCGAGCCTGCCTATCCCTAGTACTGTCCTGACCTCGAGCCTGCCTATCCCCTGGTACTGTCCTGACCTCGAGCCTGCCTATCCCCTGGTACTGTCCTGACCTCGAGCCTGCCTATCCCCTGGTACTGTCCTGACCTCGAGCCTGCCTATCCCCTAGTACTTTGTCCTGACCTCGAGCCTGCCTATCCCCTAGTACTGTCCTGACCTCGAGCCTGCCTATCCCCTTGTACTGTCCTGACCTCGAGCCTGCCTATACCCTTGTACTGTCCTGACCTCGAGCCTGCCTATCCCCTAGTACTGTCCTGACCTCGAGCCTGCCTATCCCCTAGTACTGTCCTGACCTCGAGCCTGCCTATCCCCTGGTAATGTCCTGACCTCGAGCCTGCCTATCCCCTAGTACTGTCCTGACCTCAAGCCTGCCTATCCCCTTGTACTGTCCTGACCTCGAGCCTGCCTATCCCCTGGTAATGTCCTGACCTCGAGCCTGCCTATCCCCTAGTACTGTCCTGACCTCGAGCCTGCCTATCCCCTAGTACTGTCCTGACCTCGAGCCTGCCTATCCCCTAGTACTGTCCTGACCTCGAGCCTGCCTATCCCCTAGTACTGTCCTGACCTCGAGCCTGCCTATCCCCTGGTACTGTCCTGACCTCGAGCCTGCCTATCCCTAGTACTGTCCTGACCTCGAGCCTGCCTATCCCCTAGTACTGTCCTGACCTCGAGCCTGCCTATCCCCTAGTACTGTCCTGACCTCGAGCCTGCCTATCCCCTAGTACTGTCCTGACCTCGAGCCTGCCTATACCCTTGTACTGTCCTGACCTCGAGCCTGCCTATCCCCTGGTACTGTCCTGACCTCGAGCCTGCCTATCCCCTAGTACTGTCCTGACCTCGAGCCTGCCTATCCCCTAGTACTGTCCTGACCTCGAGCCTGCCTATCCCCTTGTACTGTCCTGACCTCGAGCCTGCCTATTCCCTAGTACTGTCCTGACCTCGAGCCTGCCTATTCCCTAGTACTGTCCTGACCTCGAGCCTGCCTATCCCCTGTACTGTCCTGACCTCGAGCCTGCCTATCCCCTAGTACTGTCCTGACCTCGAGCCTGCCTATCCCCTAGTACTGTCCTGACCTCGAGCCTGCCTATCCCCTAGTACTGTCCTGACCTCGAGCCTGCCTATCCCCTAGTACTGTCCTGACCTCGAGCCTGCCTATCCCCTAGTACTGTCCTGACCTCGAGCCTGTCTATCCCCTAGTACTGTCCTGACCTCGAGCCTGCCTATCCCCTGGTACTGTCCTGACCTCGAGCCTGCCTATCCCCTAGTACTGTCCTGACCTCGAGCCTGCCTATTCCCTAGTACTGTCCTGACCTCGAGCCTGCCTATCCCCTGGTACTGTCCTGACCTCGAGCCTGCCTGACCACTCTGCCTGTCCTGACCTCGAGCCTGCCTATCCCCTAGTACTGTCCTGACCTCGAGCCTGCCTATCCCCTGGTACTGTCCTGACCTCGAGCCTGCCTATCCCCTAGTACTTCTGTGAGCAGGCCTTTCTAATCGACCTGGCCCGTGTATCCTGGAAGGACATTGACCTCATCCCGTCAGTTGAGGATGCCTGGTCATTCTTTAAAAGTAACTTCCTCACCATTTTAGATAAGCATGCTCCGTTCAAAAAATGCAGAACCAAGAACAGATACAGCCCTTGGTTCACTCCAGACCTGACTGCCCTCGACCAGCACAAAAACATCCTGTGGCGGACTGCAATAGCATCGAATAGCCCCCGTGATATGCAACTGTTCAGGGAAGTCAGGAACCAATACACGCAGTCAGTCAGGAAAGCTAAGGCCAGCTTCTTCAGGCAGAAGTTTGCATCCTGTAACTCCAACTCCAAAAGTTCTGGGACACTGTGAAGTCCATGGAGAACAAGAGCACCTCCTCCCAGCTGCCCACTGCACTGAGGCTAGGAAACACGGTCTCCACCGATAAATCCATGATTATCGAAAACTTCAATAAGCACTTCTCAACGGCTGGCCATGCCTTCCGCCTGGCTACTCCAACCTCGGCCAACAGCTCCGCCCCCCGTAGTTCCTCACCCAAGCCTCTCCAGGTTCTCCTTTACCCAAATCCAGATAGCAGATGTTCTGAAAGAGCTGCAAAACCTGGACCTGTACAAATCAGCTGGGCTTGATAATCTGGACCCGCTATTTCTGAAACTATCTGCCGCCATTGTCGCAACCCCTATTACCAGCCTGTTCAACCTCTCTTTCATATCGTCTGAGATCCCCAAGGATTGGAAAGCTGCCGCAGTCATCCCCCTCTTCAAAGGGGGAGACACCCTGGACCCAAACTGCTATAGACCTATATCCATCCTGCCCTGCCTATCTAAGGTCTTTGAAAGCCAAGTCAACAAACAGGTCACTGACCATCTCGAATCCCACCGTACCTTCTCCGCTGTGCAATCTGGTTTCCGAGCCGGTCACGGGTGCACCTCAGCCACACTCAAGGTACTAAATGATATCATAACCGCCATCGATAAAAGACAGTACTGTGCAGCCGTCTTCATCGACCTCGCCAAGGCTTTCGACTCTGTCAATCACCAAATTCTTATCGGCAGACTCAACAGCCTCGGTTTTCGGATGACTGCCTTGCCTGGTTCACCAATTACTTTGCAGACAGAGTTCAGTGTGTCAAATCGGAGGGCATGCTGTCCGGTCCTCTGGCAGTCTCTATGGGGTGCCACAGGGTTCAATTCTCGGGCCGACTCTTTTCTCTGTATATATCAATGATGTTGCTCTTGCTGCGGGCGATTCCCTGATCCACCTCTACGCAGACGACACCATTCTATATACTTTCGGCCCGTCATTGGACACTGTGCTATCCAACCTCCAAACGAGCTTCAATGCCATACAGCACTCCTTCCGTGGCCTCCAACTGCTCCTAAACGCGAGTAAAACCAAATGCATGCTTTTCAACCGATCGCTGCCTGCACCCGCATGCCCGACTAGCATCACCACCCTGGATGGTTCCAACCTTGAATATGTGGACATCTATAAGTACCTAGGTGTCTGGCTAGACTGCAAACTCTCCTTCCAGACTCACATCAAACATCTCCAATCAAAAATCAAATCCAGAGTCGGCTTTCTATTCCGCAACAAAGCCTCCTTCACTCACGCTGCCAAGCTTACCCTAGTAAAACTGACTATCCTACCGATCCTCGACTTCGGCGATGTCATCTACAAAATGGCTTCCAACACTCTACTCAGCAAACTGGATGCAGTCTATCACAGTGCCATCCGTTTTGTCACTAAAGCACCTTATACCACCCACCACTGCGACTTGTATGCTCTAGTCGGCTGGCCCTCACTACATATTCGTCGCCAGACCCACTGGCTCCAGGTCATCTACAAGTCCATGCTAGGTAAAGCTCCGCCTTATCTCAGTTCACTGGTCACGATGGCAACACCCATCCGTAGCACGCGCTCCAGCAGGTGTATCTCACTGATCATCCCTAAAGCCAACACCTCATTTGGCCGCCTTTCGTTCCAGTACTCTGCTGCCTGTGACTGGAACGAATTGCAAAAATCGCTGAAGTTGGAGACTTTTATCTCCCTCACCAACTTCAAACATCAGCTATCCGAGCAGCTAACCGATCGCTGCAGCTGTACATAGTCTATTGGTAAATAGCTCACCCTTTTCACCTACCTCATTCCCATACTGTTTTTATACTGTTTTTATTTATTTACTTTTCTGCTCTTTTGCACACCAATATCTCTACCTGTACATGCCCATCTGATCATTTATCACCAGTGTTAATCTGCAAAATTGTATTATTCGCCTACCTCCTCATGCCTTTTGCACACATTGTATATAGACTGCCCATTTTTTTTCTACTGTGTTATTGACTTGCTAAATTGTTTACTCCATGTGTAACTCTGTGTTGTCTGTTCACACTGCTATGCTTTATCTTGGCCAGGTCGCAGTTGCAAATGAGAACTTGTTCTCAACTAGCCTACCTGGTTAAATAAAGGTGAAATAAAAAAAAATAAAATAAAACTGTCCTGACCTCGA
Source organism: Oncorhynchus keta (assembly GCF_023373465.1). NCBI lineage: Eukaryota > Metazoa > Chordata > Actinopteri > Salmoniformes > Salmonidae > Oncorhynchus > Oncorhynchus keta. Next base: position 12,580,681 of record NC_068444.1, on the reverse strand, counting down.
GCCTGCCTATACCCTAGTACTGTCCTGACCTCGAGCCTGCCTATACCCTAGTACTGTCCTGACCTCGAGCCTGCCTATCCCCTAGTACTGTCCTGACCTCGAGCCTGCCTATACCCTAGTACTGTCCTGACCTCGAGCCTGCCTATCCCCTAGTACTGTCCTGACCTCGAGCCTGCCTATACCCTAGTACTGTCCTGACCTCGAGCCTGCCTATACCCTAGTACTGTCCTGACCTCGAGCCTGCCTATCCCCTAGTACTGTCCTGACCTCGAGCCTGCCTATCCCCTAGTACTGTCCTGACCTCGAGCCTGCCTATACCCTAGTACTGTCCTGACCTCGAGCCTGCCTATCCCCTGGTACTGTCCTGACCTCGAGCCTGCCTGACCACTCTGCCTGTCCTGACCTCAAGCCTGCCTATCCCCTAGTACTGTCCTGACCTCGAGCCTGCCTGACCACTCTGCCTGTCCTGACCTCAAGCCTGCCTATCCCCTAGTACTGTCCTGACCTCAAGCCTGCCTATCCCCTGGTACTGTCCTGACCTCGAGCCTGCCTATCCCCTGGTACTGTCCTGACCTCGAGTCTGCCTATCCCCTAGTACTGTCCTGACCTCGAGCCTGCCTATTCCCTAGTACTGTCCTGACCTCGAGCCTGCCTATCCCCTGGTACTGTCCTGACCTCGAGCCTGCCTATCCCCTAGTACTGTCCTGACCTCGAGCCTGCCTATCCCCTAGTACTGTCCTGACCTCGAGCCTGCCTATCCCCTAGTACTGTCCTGACCTCAAGCCTGCCTATCCCCTAGTACTGTCCTGACCTCGAGCCTGCCTATCCCCTAGTACTGTCCTGACCTCGAGCCTGCCTATCCCCTAGTACTGTCCTGACCTCGAGCCTGCCTATTCCCTAGTACTGTCCTGACCTCGAGCCTGCCTATTCCCTAGTACTGTCCTGACCTCGAGCCTGCCTATCCCCTGGTACTGTCCTGACCTCGAGCCTGCCTATCCCCTAGTACTGTCCTGACCTCGAGCCTGCCTATCCCCTAGTACTGTCCTGACCTCGAGCCTGCCTATCCCCTAGTACTGTCCTGACCTCAAGCCTGCCTATCCCCTAGTACTGTCCTGACCTCGAGCCTGCCTATCCCCTAGTACTGTCCTGACCTCGAGCCTGCCTATCCCCTAGTACTGTCCTGACCTCGAGCCTCCCTATCCCCTAGTACTGTCCTGACCTCAAGCCTGCCTATCCCCTAGTACTGTCCTGACCTCGAGCCTGCCTATCCCCTGGTACTGTCCTGACCTCGAGCCTGCCTATCCCCTGGTACTGACCTGACCTCGAGCCTGCCTATCCCCTGGTACTGTCCTGACCTCGAGCCTGCCTATCCCCTAGTACTGTCCTGACCTCGAGCCTGCCTATCCCCTGGTACTGTTTGGACTCTGACCTGGTTTATGAACTCTCGCCTGTCCCTGACCTGCCGTTTGCCTAGCTCTTTTGATATAATAAATATCGGAGCTCAACCATCTGCCTCCTGTGTCTGCATTGGGGTCTCACCTTGTGCCCTTATAGGTTGAGAAAATGCCAAGAGTGTGCAAAGCTGTAATCAAGGCAAAGGGTGGCTACTTTGAAGAATCTCAAATATAAAATATATTTTGATTTGCTTACACATGATTCCATATGTGTTGTTTCATAGTGTTGATCTGTCACTATTATTCTGAAATGTAGAAAATAGTTTTAAAAATATATGTATAATTGAATTAGTAAGCGTCCAAACTTTTGACTGGTACTGTACGTTTCAGAATGCAGTAGATAGATGAATGATCTTAGAGATGAATCTCTAGTGACTTCAACAGAGGAAGACTTCAAATCCAAGTGTATCCTGCAGTAGTTTCCTTTAACACTGAGCATCTTGAGGCTTCTCCTCCCACAAATCCTTTGCTTCACTCATTTTCTCTCTCTCATATCTCTTTCTCTCTCTTTTTCAGCTTCACAGAGTACTTTCTCTCCCATCTCTTTCTCGCTTTCCTTCTCAGCATAAAATACAGAAGCACTTCACGGTAAAAGACAGAAACGGAGTTAACTCTTTGACAAAGATTTATTTTCACTTTGTATCGAGTAAAAAAAAGAAATGCTTTGACATATTTTCGAGCCGGTCAAACGGGGTGTTAGCGACACTCTGTGTGAGACTATATAATCTGTGTGATGAAATAAGCGTTCAACTCCTCAGGTCTGGGAAATGTGAGATGAAACTACCTGCTGACAGTCCAGCAGATTTATTCCCTTCATCCACTTGTAGAAAAAAGAATGACAAGAGGAAATAAACAACAATCTTAAAGAGTGATAGCTAGCCGTCCATTTCCAAAATGAAGAGCGTCCCCCTGTAAATCACTCGCGGGTTAATAAAGTTGTCATCTGTTTGATTTTCCAGAAAAAAAAGAGGTGAAAGAGGTGAACAGCTAGAGATACATACACTACATGACCAAAAGTATGTGGACAACTGCTCGATTTTATACACCTGTCAGCAACGGGTGTGGCTGAAACAGCCAAATCCATTCAGTTGAAGGGGTGTCCACATACTTTGTATATATAGTGTATGACACAGTCTCCTAATTTCCTTTCTTTATTTTTGTGTCGGGGGGGGGGTATTCTTGGCAGCTGGTTATAAAGTACCAATATTTTGACTTCCTAGGGGTTGTAAGGAGGCCCTGTTCACTCATGTCTTCCGGCACTATGGGGACATAGTCTCTGATAGGTTCCTCAGTTCACGTCCAGGGTCTGGAGATCATTCATGGAACATCTGGGGGTCTCGGTCAGCCTCACCTCAGGTTTCCACCCCGAGAGTAACGGGCAGGTGGAGAGAGTTAACCAGGATGTGGGTAGGTTTCTGAGGTCATATTTCCAGGACCGGCCGGCGTTCATCCCCTGGGCAGCGATGGCCCAAAACTCACTCCGCCACTCCTCCACTAACCTCTCTCCTTTCCAGTGCGTACTGGGGTATCAGCTGGATCTGGCACCGTGGCATCAGAGCCAGATTGAAGCTCCTGCGGTGGACGAATGGTTCAAGCGCTCAGAGGAGACCTGGGACGCCACCCATGTGCACCTACAACGGGTCGTGAGGAGGCAAAAAGAGGGCGCTGACCGCCACCGCAGCAAGTCTCTCTCTCTCTCTCTCTCTCTCTCTTCAGCATACCTGAAGTGGCTGACAAACAGACAGATGTACGTACAGATGGACAGACCAGACAGACAGAGACGTGGTGACACACAAATCACACACGTCACCCGTCACAACCTGTCACAACCTGATGACAGAGTCCCAGTCGTGTGTCATCCTCTGGCAAGCCTGCTCACAGGATACACACCTCATACCCTGTCTCCTTAAATCACACACACACACACACACACACACACAAACACACACACAAACATACGTACACACACACACAAACATACGTACACACACACACTCTTAATCACGCAAACAAACTAAAACATGCACACTCAGACACCGGTGATTGGCCATTTATTGGAGCAAGTGACTGTGTTGTCAAGCATTACCACATTTCCTTTTCTTATTCATGTGATTGTTATTTTCTCTCCTCTTTCCTCTCAATCTCCCAGCAATTAAAATCAATCAGGAATCGGATTGGCCTGTCTCTGAGGAGCCAATACAAGATGGCTGCCTGACAGAGGGCAAGAGAGAGTTCTACGTACCAAATTGCATTCTATTCCCTATATAGTGCACCACTTTTGTCCAAGGACCATAGGAGTAGTGCACGATGTAGGGGAAAGGATGCCATTTGGGGGAGAGATGGCATCACATCAGTATTCATGGACAACATGCATCCATCTACATGTCCCTTCAATCCACCAGGAGAGAGAGTGAGAGAGAGAGAGGCCCACCTCTGCTACCTGTGTGGCTGAATGACAAGCACCCTATCAGGGCTAGGTGATGGACAGCTTTTTGCTGATCCGTCTTCTTCTTTTCTCACGTTGGTGTTGGTTCTCACTTCAAAGCACACACATTCACAACACACACATTCACAACACACACATTCACAACACACACATTCACAACACACACATTCACAACACACACATTCACAACACACACATTCACAGCACACACATTCACAGCACACACATTCACAGCACACACATTCACAACACACACATTCACAACACACACATTCACAGCACACACATTCACAGCACACACATTCACAACACACACATTCACAACACACACATTCACAACACACACATTCACAGCACACACATTCACAGCACACACATTCACAGCACACACATTCACAACACACACATTCACAGCACACACATTCACAACACACACATTCACAACACACACATTCACAACACACACATTCACAGCACACACATTCACAGCACACACATTCACAGCACACACATTCACAACACACACATTCACAACACACACATTCACAACACACACATTCACAGCACACACATTCACAGCACACACATTCACAACACACACATTCACAACACACACATTCACAACACACACATTCACAGCACACACATTCACAGCACACACATTCACAGCACACACATTCACAGCACACACATTCACAGCACACACATTCACAACACACACATTCACAGCACACACATTCACAGCACACACATTCACAGCACACACATTCACAGCACACACATTCACAACACACACATTCACAACACACACTGTGACAAGAGATGAAAAGAATCTGCCCACTCCATCAAGCAATGGGGACAACAACACAGGGCATTCACGGGATCTCATGGAACCACGGACCGCACCTGCAGAAACTGGACAACAGGGAGAAGCAGAGGAGATACCTATCATAGACTTCTCCCAGCTGACGCTTGACATACCACCTACGCCACCTCCAGTGGTAGAAACAACCAGCTAGTATGATTGAGTAGAATCAGCCAACAGTAACACGGAAGCAGCAATGTGAGAGTCAGTAGTGCATGACCTTAAAAGGTAATAATAGGAAGCTTCCGTTTAACACACAGGCCTAAGATTACGTAGGTCTACAGCCCCAGTGGGAACTTCCCCTTTAAAAATATATATAAAGAGAACAGAGATCATAAGACAGTATGATCCTCGTTAACATGTGAGACAGACTTCATATGGAGGATCATCACAGGTGAATTTACTATTGCACTATACGCTTTTTGTTAGACTATAACAATATTAGAAAATTTGATTATTTTGTCTATGTACTTATTGGATCACTATCTGAATATACTTGGTTGAACTTGGTGACCCCGAGACTGAGTCTAAGAAAAACAGAGGTCTAACCACCTCTTGAATACAGACAAAGTGGCGGTCACTCAGTGAGACATCAGGTACAGATGTGATTGGCAATACAAGGAAACAGCAAAATACCAGTTACAATATATTGAGTCTATACACAGAGTTGTAAGTGTATTAAGATATTAGAATTGGGAATCTAGCGCCGTAGCTGCGAGAATACCGATTACGGGAAAGTGACCAAGGGGCTGAGCATTTAAGGTAATTTAACTATTTTTGCTACTTAGTCAATATTGTTAGAAGTGTTAACGCATTTAAAGTTTTGTAATATTATCTGGCATAGCTTAAAGCATTAAGGATTGATTGAGCATTATTGTTGTGCTGAGAAACTGTAGAACCATTGAATTGTAATGATGTGTATAAGACAAAAAACAGAGTGACTTAATAAAAGCTTGAAACTTTGACAACTAGGCCAGATTAACGATCTGGAGAGCAAACGCCTTTGACACTCTCACTGAACAGAAAGTGACCCTGGTTATAGGTTAAAGTGATTGCACTAAAGAATATTTCATTGTGTGGACAATAATATATTTTTAAGGAAGTCAAAACATATGCCAATACTAGTTTCCGAGTGACTACTAGCTGACGAGCATAATAACTACTAGGAGTTGTTATTAGGTATTGATATATACATGGGTAAAGATAACTTGAGGGTAAGGAAATATAGGAGGAACCCATAACGCTTAATAATATTTAAATAGGAGTATATCTATCCAAGGCCTCATACTAGACCGGACAATAAGGGAGTGACAACGTGAACGAAGGAACAAACCCAACTCACGCGAAGGGCCATTACGAATAAATAGAAGGGTTGGTAGGGCCGCACGGCAAGGCCCTTGTTACACCGCAGTAACTAAAGTCCCAAAGTACTCTGCCCAGCCAGAGGACGGGGTAGAGGCTTTTGCTGCAGGCATTGGGCAAAAGTCAGCACCGTGACAACACATTCACAACACACACATTCACAACACACACATTCACAGCACACACATTCACAACACACACATTCACAACACACACATTCACAGCACACACATTCACAGCACACACATTCACAGCACACACATTCACAGCACACACACATTCACAGCACACACATTCACAGCACACACATTCACAACACACACATTCACAGCACACACACATTCACAACACACACATTCACAACGTACACATTTACAACACACACACACACATTCACAACACACACATTCACAACACACACACATTCACAACACACACACATTCACAACGTACACATTCACAACACACACACATTCACAACACACACATTCACAACACACACACATTTCAGTCTGAAATTCAATCCCCCACGCATCAACTCCTACACACACACATCTATATATAAACACAAACACACACACACACACACGCCGATGCTATATTGCTATTGATCAACAGCTGCTATCAGACATCGAGAGGCATGTTGCTCCCTGTGAGAGCTCAAAAAGAGAACATTCCACTATATCATATAAAAAAACATGAGAAAACGCACAGGGAACCTCTTCGGAAAAGCAGACTAGAATCAGCAACCCATACTGATAGGATGGCAGGGGTAGAGTCCAAAATGGCACCCTATTTATGATAGTGCACTACTTTTGACCAAGTGTCTGGTCAAAAGTAGTGCGCTTTGTAGGGTATAGGGTGCCATATGGATAGAATTGTCGTGATAGGACAGATGAACCCACTGGAGGTAGAATGTATTACTGTAGTTATACTCTGTACTGGGGCGCCAGGGTAGCCTAGTGGTTAGAGACTAGTAACCGAAAGGTTGCAAGTTCGAATCCCCTAACCTGACATGGTACAAATCTGTCATTCTACCCCTGAACAGGCAGTTAACCCACTGTTCCTAGGCCGTCATTGAAAATAAGAATTTGTTCTTAACTGACTTGCCTAGTCAAATTAAATAAAAAATAAAAAACTGCTGTATTACTGTAGTTATACTCTGTACTGCTTTATTACTGTAGTTATACTCTGTACTGTCGTATTACTGTAGTTATACTCTGTACTGTCGTATTACTGTAGTAATACTATGTACTGCTTTATTACTGTAGTTATACTATGTACTTTCATATTACTGTAGTTATACTCTGTACTGTCGTATTACTGTAGTTATACTATGTATTGCCTTATTACTGTAGTTATACTATGTACTGTCGTATTACTGTAGTTATACTATGTACTTTCATATTACTGTAGTTATACTATGTACTGTCGTATTACTGTAGTTATACTATGTACTGTCGTATTACTGTAGTTATACTCTGTACTGTCGTATTACTGTAGTTATACTATGTATTGCCATATTCCCTCTCTCACTCTCTCCCCTCCTTCTCTCCCTATGTCCTTCTCTCCCTGCACCCCTCTCTCCCTGCCACCCTCCATCCCTCTCTGTCTCTCCTTTCACTTCTTATACATCCTTGCCCTTGGGAGTCTTTGCTCTTGTGTTTCCTCTGGCCCTCAAGCTGGGACTGGGATTAGAGTACGTGTGTGTAGGTGCCTCCTCCCTGGGCGTGGGAGTAGACGAGTGTGTCCCCCTGCTGGGGGTGGGATAGCCCTTGGTGGGAAACTAACCCTCATGCCCCTTGGACATGATGGTGACTTGGTAACCCACGGAGACAGACACTCGAGCACGACTTGGAATCTTTGTGCTCCACAGCCATTCCGGAATACTTATGTTGCTAGGTTATATGCTCTGCTCTGTGAGGGGGGGAAATGGAATAGGTAATGGAAAAGGTATTCTGACCAGAATGTGGACGTGAGACTTGTATTAGATTTATGCACAGTATATATTCATAGGTTTGATTCATAGCAAAGTAGACTACAAACAAACAATATATATATATATATTATGTATAGTTTGCGTGAATACATTCAACACAATAAAGT
>NC_068444.1:12539948-12567448 GCF_023373465.1 Oncorhynchus keta | reverse complement strand
GAAACACAGTAGAAACACAGTAGAAACACAGTAGAAACACAGACACACAGTAGAAACACAGTAGAAACACAGTAGAAACATAGTAGAAACACAGACACACACAGTAGAAACACAGTAGAAACACAGACACACAGTAGAAACACAGTAGAAACATAGTAGAAACACAGACACACAGTAGAAACACAGACACACAGTAGACACGTTGAGGAAACACAGTAGAAACACAGTAGAAACAGTAATAGTGACTATGTATTGGCAGTATAGAGACAGATAATAAGGATGACTGTACAATTGTACTGTGTAGTAAATGTTTAGAACTGAAACTTGGAAGAGATACGGTTGACTTTACCCCACACCGACTTTCATCAATTCACTGGCCTTGCACAGACTGCAGCGACTCAATTCAAAACCATTTATTTTCTCTCTCCGTCTATCACTCACTTTCACTCTCTCTTTTTCATACAATCTCTCTCATTCTCTCTCGGCGTCTCCTGCTTGAACACTTTCTGCTCATCTCTCTCGCTCTCTCCCCTTTCCCTCTCCCCTCCCTCCCTCCGCTTTTCTCTCTCTCTCTCTACCTCCCCATCTCTCTCTCCCCTTTCCCTCTCCCCTCCCTCCCTGTGCCACTCTCTCTCTCTCTACCTCCCCATCTCTCTCTCCCCTTTCCCTCTCCCCTCCATCCCTGTGCCTACCTCCCCATCTCTCTCTCCCCTTTCCCTCTCCCCTCCATCCCCCAATCTACCTCCCCTCTCTCTCTCCCTCCCTCCTTCCCTCTCCCCTCCATCCCTGTGCCCTCTCTCTCTCTCTACCTCCCCATCTCTCTCTCCCTCCCTCCTTCCCTCTCCCCTCCATCCCTGTGCCACTCTCTCTCTCTCTACCTTCCCATCTCTCTCTCCCTCCCTCCTTCCCTCTCCCCTCCATCCCTGTGCCACTCTCTCTCTCTCTACCTCCCCATCTCTCTCTCCCTCCCTCCTTCCCTCTCCCCTCCCTCCCTCCCTCCTCCCTCCCTCCCTCCCTCCCTCCCCCTCCCTCCCTCCCTCCCTCCCTCCCTCCCTCCCTCCCTCTCCCTCCCCCTCCCTCCCTTCCTCCCTCCCTCCCCTCCCTCCGCTTTTCTCTCCGTCTCTCTACCTCCCCATCTCTCTCTCTCCTCCCCCTTTCCCTCCCCACTACCCCCGCTCTCTCTCCCTCTCTCCCTCCCCCTTTTTCCCTCCATCTCTCTCTGAAAGCTTAGTGTTTGATCTGAGGCTGATAAGAGCAGTCTCTTCCTCACTTTGTCACACCTCTCTTTGAACCTCACAGTTTAGCTGGGGGTTTTAGCCAAGGGCTAAAGTCAACTGCTGATGCATGTAAAAAGGGCTTTATAAATACAATTTGATTGATTGATTGATTCAAACTACACGCAACTATGCACACACACTCACGCACACACTCATGCAATCACACACACACACATCACCTATTACCCTTCTGTGAGTAGTTCTACATTAAACAGGCTCTGTGTGTGTGTGTGTGTGTGTGTGTGTGTGTGTGTGTGTGTGTGTGTGTGTGTGTGTGTGTGTGTGTGTGTGTGTCCGTGTGTCCGTGTGTCCGTGCGTGTGTGCGTGTGTGCGTGTGCGTGCGTGCGTGCGTGTGTGCGTGCGTGCGTGTGTGCGTGTGTGCGTGTGTGTGTGTGTGTGTGTGTGTGTGTGTGTGTGTAGTAATGTTGTACTCTATACCAGTACCACGGTAATATCACGGTACAAAAACGTCATGATACTTATGATACCAACATTTTAGAATACCGTAGTACCGTTTCATATGATACTACCGACTTTAACATCTCTACCGATCTACAGAACATACTGGCGTCTGTTATAAAATGTTTATGAAATCATATTTGTTGATAAATTCAGGTAAATTTAAACAACAGCCACTAGTCCAGAGGACATTCACAGTATTAGGTAAGACTGCCGTCTCTTCTTGTGCACCAGAGGCATGAAATAATCTACAATCAACACTTCATTTAGATATGTTAGTGTAGGTTTAACGCAGTGCTTTTCCCCCTGACTGACTCACAGATCATGATGCAGTGTTTTCCCCCTGACTGACACACAGATCATGATGCAGTGTTTTCCCCCTGACTGACACACAGATCATGATGCAGTGTTTTCCCCTGACTGACACACAGATCATGATGCAGTGTTTTCCCCCTGACTGACACACAGATCATGATGCAGTGTTTTCCCCTGACTGACACACAGATCATGATGCAGTGTTTTCCCCCTGACTGACACACAGATCATGATGCAGTGTTTTCCCCTGACTGACACACAGATCATAATGCAGTGTTTTCCCCCTGACTGACACACAGATCATGATGCAGTGTTTTCCCCCTGACTGACACACAGATCATGATGCACATGATGCAGTGTTTTGACTGACACACAGATCATGATGCAGTGTTTTCCCCTGACTGACACACAGATCATGATGCAGTGTTTTCCCCTGACTGACACACAGATCATGATGCAGTGTTTTCCCCCTGACTGACACACAGATCATGATGCAGTGTTTTCCCCTGACTGACACACAGATCATGATGCAGTGTTTTCCCCTGACTGACACACAGATCATGATGCAGTGCTTTTTTTGACTGACACACAGATCATGATGCAGTGTTTTCCCCCTGACTGACACACAGATCATGATGCAGTGTTTTACCCCTGACTGACACACAGATCATGATGCAGTGTTTTCCCCCTGACTGACACACAGATCATGATGCAGTGTTTTCCCCCTGACTGACACACAGATCATGATGCAGTGTTTTCCCCCTGACTGACACACAGATCATAATGCAGTGTTTTCCCCCTGACTGACACACAGATCATGATGCAGTGTTTCTACACCCGTGCTTCTACACCTGCATTGCTTGCCTTTTGGGGTTTTAGGCTGGGTTTCTGTACAGCACTTTGAGATATCAGCTGATGTACGAATGGCTTTATAAATACATTTGATTTGATTAGATCAGTACGCATGTACAGTTGAGGTCAGAAGTTAACATACACTTTAGCCAAATGCATTGAAACATGTAACGTTTTCCACAATTCCTGACATTTAATCCGAGAAAAACTCCCCTGTTTTAGGTCAGTTAGGATCATCACATTATTTTTAAAATGTGAAATGTTAGAATAATAGTAGAGAGAATGATTTATTTCAGCTTTTATTTCTTTCATCACATTCCTAGTGGGTCAGAAGTTTCAATTATTATTTGGTAGCATTGCCTTTAAGTGGTTTAACTTGGGTCAAATGTTTCAGGTTGCCTTCTACAAGCTTCCCATAAGTTGGGTGAATTTTGGCCCATTCCTCCTGACAGAGCTGGTGAAACTGAGTCAGGTTTGTAGGCCTTGCTCGCACACGCTTTTTCAGTTCTGCCCACAAATGTTCTATAGGATTGAAGTTTTGAGGTTTTGTGATGGCCACTCCAATACCTTGACTTTGTTGTCCTTAAGCCATTTTGCCACAACTTTGGAAGTATGCTTGGGGTCATTGTCCATTTGGAAGACCCATTTGCGACCAAGCTTTAACTTCCTGACGGATGTCTTGAGATGTTGCTTCATTTATATCCACATCATTTTCCTTTCTCATGATGCCATCTATGTTGTGAAGTGCACCAGTCCCCCCTTCAGCAAAGCACCCCTACAGCATGATGCTGCCACCCCCATTCTTCATGGTTGGGATTGAGTTCTTCAACTTGCAAGCCTCCCCCTTTTATCTCCAAACATAACAATGGTCATTATGGCCAAACAGTTCGATTTTTGTTTCATCAGACCCGAGGACATTTCTCCAAAAAGTACGATCTCTGTCCCCATGTGCAGTTGCAAATCGTAGTCTGTTTTTTTTTATGGCAGATATGAAGCAGTGGCTTTTCACATCGATATAGGACTCGTTTTATGTGGATATAGATCATTTTGTACCTGTTTCCTCCAGCATCTTCACAAGGTCCTTTGCTGTTGTTCTGGGATTGATTGGTACTTCTCGCACCAAAGTATGTTCATCTCTAGGAGACAGAACACATCTCCTTCCTGAGCGGTATGACAGCTGCGTGATCCCACAGTGTTTATACTTGCGTACTATTGTTTTTACAGATGAATGTGGCACCTTCAGGCGTTTGGAAATTGCTCCCAAGGATGAACCAGACTTGTGGAGGTCTTTTTCTGAGGTCTTGGATGATTTCTTTAGATTTTCCCATGATGTCAAGAGGCACTGAGTTTGAAGGTAGATCTTGAAATACATCCACAGGTACACCTCCAATTGACTCAAATGACGTCAGTGAGCCTATCAGAAGCTTCTAAAGCCATGACATTATTTTCTGCAATTGTCCAAGCTGTTTAAAGGCACATTCAACTTAGTGTATGTAAAGTGAAATAATCTGTCTTGTTGGGAAAATGACTTGTGTTATGCACAAAGTAGATGTCCTAACCAACTTGCCAAAACTAAAATTTGTTAACAAGAAAGGTGTGGAGTTAATTGGGGAGGACGGGCTCGAGTTAATTGGGGAGGACGGGCTCATGGTAATTGGGGAGGACGGGCTCGTGGTAATGTCAGGAGCAGAATCAGTGGAATGGTATCAAACACGGTTTCTAGGTGTTTCATACCATTCCATTTGTGCCGTTCCAGCCATTATTATGAGCCGTCCTCCCTTCAGCAGCCTCCACTGAGGTACTGTTTATTCCTTCCTCCCATTCCTCCAGCCAAATCACAGCTAGGCCTTTGCAAATATGAGCAATCAGCCATTCTATTATATGCTGATCGGTGTGACGTTAAATTCAATGTGTTGTATTGAGTCGAAGTGTGAATTCCAGTGAGCGGTTTTTGGAGAACTCGTATAAAACGTGAACAAGCGTCCAGGGGGACGGGGCGAACAGGATGCCAGGCCACTGATCTTGTTCCACCGTAGTATCACGATACTACACCTGCTATCACACCCATACGTAGAATGTATGCACACATGACTGTAAGTCGCTTTGGATAAAAGCGTCTGCTAAATGGCATATATTATTATTATTATTATTATATCGTCTGTAAAACGTTGGTATGGTTACAAGCCTAGTGTGTAGTACAGTACATCACAGATCTCCACCTCTGCAGTGAATAAATCCAGACATAATGTACAACAGGAAATGTCTCCCAGCCTGTCGGCCAGAACAAAAAGGTACCATGAAATAATGAGCCTTCCAGAAACGGGGAAAGGATGGCAACACACAGAAAATGGACGGCTACGTGAATTCATAATGTTTTAGTTTTTTTAAATAGAGGCTGTAGTCTATTCTTCTAGCTCACTCTGGTCACATGTTTGCCTGCTTGTATGAATGTGACAAAGACCACTCTCTGCCATTATTATTGTGTAACATCTCATTCCAACATCGTTCAACCTAACCGACTTGCCAAAACTATTGTTTGTTTAACAAAAATAAATTGTGATGTGGTTGAAAAAACGAGTTTTAATGACTCCAAGTGTATGTAAACTTCCGACTTCAACTGTAGTATACAACCATAGACAAAACATTATAGGCAGTAAACAGAGTTGTCCTCAGTTAACCCCGCAGATTGAATGCTGTCCAATCCCTGGCTCCATAGCACTTTAAAAAGCCCGGAGGCACCTCTGAGGTTCACTCTTAGTCTCTTTTACCTCCCTCCCTCCCTCCCTCCCTCCCTCCCCCTCCCTCCCTCCCTCCCTCCCTCCCTCCCTCCCTCCCTCCCTCCCTCCCTCCCTCCCTCCCTCCCTCCCTCCCTTCATCGTGGCAGCCTGCAACCACTTCTCTCTTTCTCTGCTCCTCTCTCTCTTCCCTCTTAAGAGTGGAGAGGGAGAGAGGAGGAGGAGGAGGAGAGGAGAGGAGAGGAGAGGAGAGGAGAGGAGAGGAGGAGAGGAGAGGAGAGGAGGAGAGGAGGTGAGGCCCGAGGCCTGGGGCTTGGGGCAATTTGCTCCCGAGTGGTACAGCGGGCTAAGGCACTGGATCATAGTGCAAGAGGAATCATCACAGTCCTTGGTTTGAATCCAGGCTGTATCACATCATGCCGTGATTGGGAGTCCCACAGGGCAGCGCAGAATTTGCCCAGGTTTGGTCGGGGTAGGCCATCATTGTAAATAAGAATGAGTTCTTAACTGACTTGCCTAGTTAAATAAAGGTTACACACACACATATAATGTTCTATAAAGAATCCTTTCCTATGGTTCTATAAAGAACCCTTTCCTATGGTTCTATAAAGAACCCTTTCCTGAGGTCCTATAAAGAACCCTTTCCTACGGTTCTATAAAGAACCCTTATATATGGTTCTATAAAGAACCCTTTCCTACGGTTCTATAAAGAAACCTTTCCTATGGTTCTATAAAGAACCCTTTCCTAAGGTTCTATAAAGAACCCTTTCCTAAGGTTCAATAAATAACCCTTTCCTAAGGTTCTATAAATAATAATTTCCTACGGTTCTATAAAGAACCCTTATCTATGGTTCTATAAAGAACCCTTTCCTACGTTTCTATAAATAATAATTTCCTATGGTTCTATAAATAACACTTTCCTAAGGTTCAATAAAGAACCCTTTCCTAAGGTTCTATAAAGAACCCTTTCCTAATGTGATATAAAGAACCCGTTCCTAAGGTTCTATAAAGAACCCTTTCCTAATGTGATATAAAGAACCCTTTCCTAATGTGATATAAAGAACCCTTTCCCAAGGTTCTATAAAGAACCCTTTCCTAATGTGATATAAAGAACCCTTTCCTAAGGTTCCATAAAGAACCCTTTCCTAATGTGATATAAAGAACCCTTTCCTAAGGTTCTATAAAGAACTCTTTCCTAATGTGATATAAAGAACCCTTTCCTAAGGTTCTATAAAGAACCCTTTCCTAAGGTTCTATAAAGAACCCTTTCCTAAGGTTCAATAAAGAACCCTTCTATAAAAAAAAAAACTTTTAACAAAAGGTTCTATATAGCACAATAAAAAGGTGATGCTATGGTTACAACCCTTATTGGTGCTGTATAGAACCCCTTTGTATGGTTCTTTATGGAGAATGGTAAGAACCTTTCTCAATCTCAATGGTTGTTTCTAGAACCATACAAGGTTTTTTATTCTGGTTTAATAGCCATATTATATTGTTACATTCCATAGGTTTTAGTATCGTGTTTTATTACCAAGTTGAATCAGGTGTGTGTAGAATGATACAGCACCTATATTCTGGTTTAATAGCTGTGTTATATTGTTAAAATTCCATTGTGTTTTATTACCAAGTTGAATCAGGTGTGCTAGCTCTGGAACAGCCGGGGGTCCCTGAGGAGAGAAGAGAGAACTGCTACTGTTCTCAACTGGCCATACTGTACACGAGTCTTTCACGAGACACCATCATTGGTCATAGTCGTATATAACATGGAATAGTGTAACACAACAGATTAGATCAACCGGAATGACACTCTCACTCTCAGCCATTGAAGGGTGCAAAGGGTTCTTTGGGTCAGTATGGTTCCACATAGAATCATCACCCTTCCAAAAAAGACTCTTGAGGATCCCACACTTTTCTGTGAGTAGACACAACCCAGGAGGAGAGAGAGATGTAGAGAGAGAGAGGTGAAAGGAGAGAGAGAGAGAACGAAATATACTGTATACTGAAAGGTAGAGAGAAGGGGAGCGATAAAGAGGAGAAAGAGATGGAGAGAGGGAACCATGAAAAAGAGGGATAGCTCTGGGTCACCCAGGCAAGGGGGGATTACTGAAATCAAAGCCCCCTCTATGTTGCTCCTCTTGGGTTTATTGTCAAATAACAGCCCCTGGCTTTGGCCTACATACTGCTGCTGAGAGAGAGGCTGTTGGATTGTTCCCTTGACTTAATTCTGAATTAAATTAAACGATGATTTGGGCAGTCATGGCTGGGAACTCAAACTGGGAACTGAGCAATGAGTGAGTGTGTGTGTGTGTGTGTGTGTGTGTGTGTGTGTGTGTGTGTGTGTGTGTGTGTGCGTGTGTGCGTGTGTGCGTGTGCGTGCGTGCGTGCGTGCGTGCGTGAGTGCGTGCGTGTGTGTGTGTGTGTTCGTGCGTGCGTAGTCATATCTACATTATCGTCATAAACATGCTTTCTAAAATAATTCTACATGAACTCATACTGTTTTGTATTTTCCGGTATGGTTTCTATCAGAGTATCTATGAATGACATCCTCTATGCGGGACGGTTGAGCTAACGTAGGCTAATAGGATTAGCATGAGGTTGTAAGTAACAGACAAAAGAATCCCAGGACATTCACATATCTGATATGTGCAGAAACTGCATTGTCCAATTTACAGTAGCTATTACAGTGAATGAGTCCACATTGTGGCTGGGCTGGAATGTGGTCTTTCTGTTGCACTTCAAAGATCATGGTACAAAAAAAACACAAAAAACCCATGTTTTTTTAAAAATTGTGTTATATTTTGACAGATATAATGTGTTATATTCTCCTACAGTCATTTCACATTTCCACAAACTTGAAAGTGTTTCCTTTCAAGAAAATGCACATCCTTGCTTCAGGTGCCTGAGCTACAGGCAGTAAGATTTGGGTATGTCATTTCAGGTGAAAATTGAAGAACAAAATGAATAAATAAAGGGTCCGATCCTTAAGAAGATAAACAATAAGACACCAACATGCATCCTTATGGTCCCTTCATCTGAACTCCAACCTAAACACAGTTGAAGTCAGGGCAGTAAACATTCAGGAAAAGCCTGTTGTTCGGGATAAAGTGTATTTAGAGAGGCATTGGGTACGAGAGACACGTTACAGACAAACACAAAGCACTGGACTATTACCAGATTAAATGGAATGCACTGGACTATTACCAGATTAAATGGAATGCACTGGACTATTACCAGATTAAAGGGAATGCACTGGACTATTACCAGATTAAAGGGAATGCACTGGACTATTACCAGATTAAATGGAATGCACTGGACTATTACCAGAGTAAATGGAATGCACTGGACTATTACCAGATTAAAGGGAATGCACTGGACTATTACCAGATTAAAGGGACTGCACTGGAATATTACCAGATTAAATGGAATGCACTGGACTATTACCAGATTAAATGGACTGCACTGGACTATTACCAGATTAAAGGGAATGCCCTGGACTATTACCAGATTAAAGGGAATGCACTGGACTATTACCAGATTAAAGGGAATGCACTGGACTATTACCAGATTAAATGGAATGCACTGGACTATTACCAGATTAAATGGACTGCACTGGACTATTACCAGATTAAAGGGAATGCACTGGACTATTACCAGATTAAAGGGAATGCACTGGACTATTACCAGATTAAAGGGAATGCACTGGACTATTACCAGATTAAAGGGACTGCACTGGACTATTACCAGATTAAAGGGAATGCACTGGACTATTACCAGATTAAAGGGAATGCACTGGACTATTACCAGATTAAAGGGAATGCACTGGACTATTACCAGATTAAAGGGAATGCACTGGACTATTACCAGATTAAATGGACTGCACTGGACTATTACCAGATTAAAGGGAATGCACTGGACTATTACCAGATTAAAGGGACTGCACTGGACTATTACCAGATTAAAGGGAATGCACTGGACTATTACCAGATTAAAGGGAATGCACTGGACTATTACCAGATTAAAGGGAATGCACTGGACTATTACCAGATTAAAGGGAATGCACTGGACTATTACCAGATTAAATGGAATGCACTGGACTATTACCAGATTAAATGGACTGCACTGGACTATTACCAGATTAAAGGGAATGCACTGGACTATTACCAGATTAAAGGGAATGCACTGGACTATTACCAGATTAAATGGAAAGCACTGGACTATTACCAGATTAAAGGGATGCACTGGACTATTACCAGATTAAAGGGAATGCACTGGACTATGACCAGATTAAAGGGAATGCACTGGACTATTACCAGATTAAATGGACTGCACTGGACTATTACCAGATTAAAGGGAATGCACTGGACTATTACCAGATTAAATGGACTGCACTGGACTATTACCAGATTACCAGATTAAAGGGACTGCACTGGACTATTACCAGATTAAAGGGAATGCACTGGACTATTACCAGATTAAAGGGAATGCACTGGACTATTACCAGATTAAAGGGAATGCACTGGACTATTACCAGATTAAATGGACTGCACTGGACTATTACCAGCTTAAAGGGAATGCACTGGACTATTACCAGATTAAAGGAATGCACTGGACTATTACCAGATTAAATGGAATGCACATGGACATTACCATATTAAAGGGAATGCACTGGACTATTACCAGATTAAAGGGAATGCACTGGACTATTACCAGATTAAAGGGAATGCACTGGACTATTACCAGATTAAAGGGAATGCACTGGACTATTACCAGATTAAATGGAATGCACATGGACATTACCCTATTAAAGGGAATGCACAGGGACGTTACCCTATTAAAGGGAATTTACAGGGACATTACCCTATTAAAGGGAATGCACAGGGACATTACCCTATTAAAGGGAATGCACTGGACATTACCCTATTAAAGGAATGCACAGGGACATTACCCTATTAAAGGGAATGCACAGGACATTACCCTATTAAAGGGAATGTACAGGGACGTTACCCTATTAAAGGGAATGCACTGGACTATTACCAGATTAAATGGAATGCACTGGACTATTACCAGATTAAAGGGAATGCACTGGACTATTACCAGATTAAATGGAATGCACTGGACTATTACCAGATTAAATGGAATGCACTGGACTATTACCAGATTAAAGGGAATGCACTGGACTATTACCAGATTAAAGGGAATGCACTGGACTATTACCAGATTAAATGGAATGCACTGGACTATTACCAGATTAAAGGGAATGCACTGGACTATTACCAGATTAAAGGGAATGCACTGGACTATTACCAGATTAAAGGGAATGCACTGGACTATTACCAGATTAAAGGGAATGCACTGGACTATTACCATATTAAAGGGAACTGTACAGGGACATTACCCTATAAAATGGAATGTACAGGGACATTACCCTATTAAAGGGAATGCACAGGGACATTACCCTATTAAAGGGAATGCACAGGGACATTACCCTATTAAATGGAACTGCACAGGGACATTACCCTATTAAAGGGAATGCGCAGGAACATTACCCTATTAAAGGGAATGCACAGGACATTACCCTATTAAATGGAATGCACAGGGACATTACCTATTAAAGGGAATGCACAGGGACATTACCCTATTAAATGGAATGCACAGGGACATTACCCTATTAAAGGGAATGCTGCAGGAACATTACCCTATTAAAGGGAATGCACAGGGACATTACCCTATTAAAGGGAATGCACAGGGACATTACCCTATTAAAGGGAATGCACAGGGACATTACTCCTATTAAATGGAATGCACAGGGACATTACCCTATTAAAGGGAATGCACAGGGACATTACCCTATAAAATGGAATGTACAGGGACATTACCCTATTAAAGGGAATGCACAGGGACATTACCCTATTAAAGGGAATGCACAGGGACATTACCCTATTAAAGGGAATGCACAGGGACATTACCAGATGAAAGGGACTGTACATGCTCATTACCATAGTAACGGAGTGGGACACTTGAAGACAATGATAACGATGGTGGGTTGGAAATAGCTCACACTTAAATTTGGACACACGGACACAGAAATGCATAAACACACTAATACACACACACACACAGACGTGTGTATAACCAGTGTGAAAGTTAGCATTTTGGCATTTTAGCTAGCATTATCATAACCTGATGTGTGTGTGTTTCTGTGTAAGCAGGCCTAAATATCTTATATTGAGTGATAATAATTCACTTCAAATGTTTGTTTGTTTCTTGTTCTTTCGTACCAAGCTAAGATATCTAACGTCATCAGTATTGCTTATTTTACCTGCCACCAGACATTATCTTTCAACACCTCACCACTATGTGTCTGCCACCAGACATTATCTCAACACCTGCCCACTATGTACCTCCCACCAGACATTATCTCAACACCTGACCACTATGTACCTGCCACTAGACATTATCTCAACACCTGACCACTATGTACCTCCCACCAGACATTATCTCAACACCTGACCACTATGTACCTCCCACCAGACATTATCTCAACACCTGACCACTATGTACCTGCCACCAGACATTATCTCAACACCTGACCACTATGTACCTGCCACCAGACATTATCTCAACACCTGCCCACTATGTACCTCCCACCAGACATTATCTCAACACCTGACCACTATGTACCTGCCACCAAACATTATCTCAACACCTGACCACTATGTACCTGCCACCAGACATTATCTCAACACCTGACCACTATGTACCTGCCACCAGACATTATCTCAACACCTGACCACTATGTACCTGCCACCAGACATTATCTCAACACCTGACCACTATGTACCTCCCACCAGACATTATCTCAACACCTGACCACTATGTACCTCCCACCAGACATTATCTCAACACCTGACCACAATGTGTCTGCCACCAGACATTATCTCAACACCTTCCCACTATGTACCTGCCACCAGAGACATTATCTCAACACCTGACCACTATGTACCTGCCACCAGACATTATCTCAACACCTGACCACTATGTACCTCCCACCAGACATTATCTCAACACCTGACCACTATGTACCTGCCACCAGACATTATCTCAACACCTGACCACTATGTACCTCCCACCAGACATTATCTCAACACCTGCCCACTATGTACCTGCCACCAGACATTATCTCAACACCTGACCACTATGTACCTGCCACCAGACATTATCTCAACACCTGACCACTATGTACCTCCCACCAGACATTATCTCAACACCTGACCACTATGTACCTGCCACCAGACATTATCTCAACACCTGACCACTATGTACCTCCCACCAGACATTATCTCAACACCTGACCACTATGTACCTCCCACCAGACATTATCTCAACACCTGACCACTATGTACCTCCCACCAGACATTATCTCAACACCTGACCACTATGTACCTGCCACCAGACATTATCTCAACACCTGCCCACTATGTACCTGCCACCAGACATTATCTCAACACCTCACCACTACCAGGAAGAGAAAGAACAAGATGGAGAGAACAT
Source organism: Oncorhynchus keta (assembly GCF_023373465.1). NCBI lineage: Eukaryota > Metazoa > Chordata > Actinopteri > Salmoniformes > Salmonidae > Oncorhynchus > Oncorhynchus keta. The sequence continues at coordinate 12,554,259 of NC_068444.1, read as the reverse complement.
CATAGCTCTCTCTATCGCCCTCCTCTCTCTTTCTTGCTCTCTCACTCCCTAAATCTCTCTCTCCCTTCCTAAATCTCTCTCATGTTCTCCTGCTCTCTCCTGAATACAGTTGTCTCATGTTCTCCTGCTCTCTCCTGAATACAGTTGTCTCATGTTCTCCTGCTCTCTCCTGAATACAGTTGTCTCATGTTCTCCTGCTCTCTCCTGAATACAGTTGTCTCTCCAGCCAAAATGCTTTCAGGTCCGTCTCTCCCTTATACATTTTTCATTGATAGCCTGAGAGATTGGTAGTGTTTTGAAAAACAGTCTAACCTGCCTTCTCACCCCGCATACAAACGAACAGCGCAAGCACACACACACACACACACACACACACACACACACACACACACACACACACACACACACACACACACACACACACACACACACACACACACACACACACACACAGGTTTAACCAGCAGCTCCACTCTTCACTCCAGTTCATTTATCTCGAAAGTAAATGAAAACATGAAGACACATAATCAGAAAACACAGACATAATCTCATAGGGGAAAATGGGAACAAGAGGCCCATAAAAATATGAGTCTAAATATCTCCAAAACACACAACCTAAAATGTTTTGCAAGTCTAAACACCTCCCAAACACATCACAATGCCTGGGCCCTAACTTCCCACGAAGGTCCCTCACACGACGCAACACAATTTACTGTTGACAGCCAGTCATAGTCAATTAGGCAAATTAGCTGCTATTCCTTCACCAGAGACCTTTACAAAATGAGCAATAGTGTTGTAATGAGTTTAATGATGAAAATATCGTTGCCTTGCCATCACGCATTTCTGTTGTTGTGGACAACGCTAGAGGCATTGGGGGAGGAGACTCATGAAGACATGTTTGTGTGAGCCCGCCCACCCGTCTGTCAGTTTCTCTGTGTGTGCGCGCGTGCAAAAAGAGGTTGACAGGTTGTGGACATTTTGTTTTTCAACAACGAAGCTACAAAGGTGTCATAACTGCTTAGTATGTGTATGGTTAGCAGGGACTGTGGTACAGGAAAGTGTGTGATATAGAGAGAGAGAGAGAAGAGAGGAGAGAGAGAGAGAGAGAGAGAGAGAGAGAGAGAGAGAGAGAGAGAGAGAGAGAGAGAGATAGAAAGGCTCAGAGAGAGAAAGAGCGAGAGAGAGAGAGGAGAGAGCGAGAGAGAGCGAGAGGAGAGAGCGAGAGAGAGATTCCAGAGAGAGTTAGAGACAGAGAGAGAGAAACACAGAGAGAGAGAGAGAGAGAGAGAGATTTAGAGAGAGAGAGAGAGAGAGAGAGAGAGAGAGAGAGAGAGAGAGAGAGAGAGAGAGAGATCTAAAGAGGAGAGAGAGAGAGAGAGAGAAGAGATTAGAGAGAGAAGAGGTGGGGTTTCAGAGAGAGAGAGAGTTTGTTCCACCATTCAGAGAGAGAGAGAGAGAGAGAGAGAGAACAACATTGGGGAGAGAGAGAGAGAGAGAGAGAGAGAGAGAGAGAGAGAGAGAGAGAGAGAGAGAGAGTCCAAAACGTGTGTGGGTACACAGCCAGCAGAATTCTCACAGCTGCTCAAGCAATTTCTCCAGCTGTCAACACGTTCCAATGAATAGAGGGCTCAAAACGTTCAAATGAATAGAGGGCTCAACACATTCCAATGAATAGAGGGCTCAACACATTCCAATGAATAGAGGGCTCAACACATTCCAATGAGTAGAGGGCTCAACACATTCCAATGAATAGAGGGCTCAACACATTCCAATGAATAGAGGGCTCAACACATTCCAATGAATAGAGGGCTCAACACATTCCAATGAATAGAGGGCTCAACACATTCCAATGAATAGAGGGCTCAACACATTCAAATGAATAGGGGGCTCAACACATTCCAATGAATAGAGGGCTCAACACATTCCAATGAATATAGGGCTCAACACATTCCATTGAATAGAGGGCTCAACACATTCAAATGAATAGGGGGCTCAACACATTCCAATGAATAGAGGGCTCAACACATTCCAATGAATATAGGGCTCAACACATTCAAATGAATAGAGGGCTCAACACATTCAAATGAATAGAGGGCTCAACACATTCCAATGAATAGAGGGCTCAACACATTCCAATGAATAGAGGGCTCAACACATTCCAATGAGTAGAGGGCTCAACACATTCCAATGAATAGAGGGCTCAACACATTCCAATGAATAGAGGGCTCAACACATTCCAATGAATAGAGGGCTCAACACATTCCAATGAATAGAGGGCTCAACACATTCCAATGAATAGAGGGCTCAACACATTCCAATGAATAGAGGGCTCAACACATTCCAATGAATAGAGGGCTCAACACATTCCAATGAATAGAGGGCTCAACACATTCCAATGAATAGAGGGCTCAAAGGTTGTTGGGCGGGGCTCACAACACATTCCAATGAATAGAGGGCTCAACACATTCCATTGAATAGAGGGCTCAACACATTCAAATGAATAGGGGCTCAACACATTCCAATGAATAGAGGGCTCAACACATTCCAATGAATATAGGGCTCAACACATTCAAATGAATAGAGGGCTCAAAACATTCAAATGAATAGAGGGCTCAACACATTCCAATGAATAAGAGGGCTCAACACATTCAAATGAATAGAGGGCTCAACACATTCAAATGAATAGAGGGCTCAAAACATTCAAATGAATAGAGGGCTCAACACATTCCAATGAATAGAGGGCTCAACACATTCAAATGAATAGGGGGCTCAACACATTCCAATGAATAGAGGGCTCAACACATTCCAATGAATAGAGGGCTCAACACATTCCATTGAATAGAGGGCTCAACACATTCAAATGAATAGATACAAGGGGCTCAACACATTCCAATGAATAGAGGGCTCAAACACATTCCAATGAATATAGGGCTCAACACATTCAAATGAATAGAGGGCTCAAAACATTCAAATGAATAGAGGGCTCAACACATTCAAATGAATAGAGGGCTCAACGTATTCCTGCCTTGTGAGTAGGGGGAGGGCTCAACACATTCCAATGAATAAGAGGGCTCAACACATTCAAATGAATAGAGGGCTCAACACATTCAAATGAATAGAGGGCTCAACACATTCAAATGAATAGAGGGCTCAACACATTCCAATGAATAGAGGGCTCAACACATTCCAATGAATAGAGGGCTCAACACATTCAAATGAATAGAGGGCTCAACACATTCAAATGAATAGAGGGCTCAACACATTCCAATGAATAGAGGGCTCAACACATTCAAATGAATAGAGGGCTCAACACATTCCATTGAATATAGGGCTCAACACATTCAAATGAATAGAGGGCACAACACATTCAAATGAATAGAGGGCTCAACACATTCCAATGAATTCCAATGAATAGAGGGCTCAACACATTCAAATGAATAGAGGGCTCAGCACATTCCATTGAATAGAGGGCTCAACACATTCCATTGAATATAGGGCTCAACACATTCCATTGAATATAGGGCTCAACACATTCCATTGAATAGAGGGCTCAACACATTCCATTGAATAGAGGGCTCAACACATTCCATTGAATATAGGGCTCAACACATTCCATTGAATAGAGGGCTCAACACATTCCATTGAATATAGGGCTCAACACATTCCATTGAATATAGGGCTCAACACATTCCATTGAATAGAGGGCTCAACACATTCCATTGAATAGAGGGCTCAACACATTCCATTGAATATAGGGCTCAACACATTCCATTGAATAGAGGGCGTGTACCAGAGACGCCTTAGCAGTGGTGGAAAAGGTACTCAACAGTTATACTTCAGTCGAGGTAAAGTCACATTAATAGAAAATGACTCAAGTAAAAGTAAAAGTCAGCCAGGGAAACATCACTTGAATAAAAGTCTATAAGTATCTAGTTTTTCAATGTACTTATTTAAGTACAGTGGTGAAAAAAGTATTCAATTGTCATACTTGAGAAAAAAAGTTACAAGTAAACGCTATACATCAAATTCCTTATATTAAACAAACCAGAAGACACAATTTTCTACATCATTTACAAATGCATAATTTGTGTTTAGTGAGTCCGCCAAATCAGAGGCAGTAGGGATGGTAACACGTTATATTTATAGTATTAATAGCATTAATTGGACCATAATGCTGTGCTGCATGAACACTCGAAATGTAACCTTTTGGTGTAAGGAAAAAATAGGAATGTCGTGAAGTAAAAGTGAACTTAGTAAAAATAGACAGCTGCTGCATGTCCCTTAATTACCACTCGCGCATTTATCAATTCATTACAGATAAATCAACACAGAATCTCTCCCTCTTCCTTCTCTCCCTCCCCTTCTCTCGTTTTCTTACTTTCTCTGTCTCTCCATTTTTCTCCTTTCCTCGCTCTCATTCAAGTCCCTATATGAGTTAAGCCTTTTTAGTTTGAAAGAGGACAGGACAACATAGAACTCTAGTAATTAGTGGACTAGGAGAACAGACTCCAGATATTAGTGGACTAGGAGAACAGACTCCAGACATTAGTGGACTAGGAGAACAGACTCCAGATCTTAGTGGACTAAGGGAACAGACTCCAGACATTAGTGGACTAGGAGAACAGACTCCAGATATTAGTGGACTAGGAGAACAGACTCCAGACATTAGTGGACTAGGAGAACAGACTCCAGACATTAGTGGACTAGGAGAACAGACTCCAGACATTAGTGGACTAGGAGAACAGACTCCAGACATTAGTGGACTAGGAGAACAGACTCCAGACATTAGTGGACTAGGAGAACAGACTCCAGACATTAGTGGACTAGGGAACAGACTCCAGACATTAGTGGACTAGGGGAACAGACTCCAGACATTAGTGGACTAGGGGAACAGACTCCAGACATTAGTGGACTAGGGGAACATACTCCAGACATTAGTGGACTAGGGAACAGACTCCAAACATTAGTGGACTAATGGGGGAACATCCAGACATTAGTGGACTAGGGAACAAACATTAGTGGACTAGGGGAACAGACTCCAGACATTAGTGGACTAGGGGAACAGACTCCAGACATTAGTGGACTAGGAGAACAGACTCCAGACATTAGTGGACTAGGAGAACAGACTCCAGACATTAGTGGACTAGGAGAACAGACTCCAGACATTAGTGGACTAGGAGAACAGACTCCAGACATTAGTGGACTAGGAGAACAGACTCCAGACATTAGTGGACTAGGGGAACAGACTCCAGACATTAGTGGACTAGGGAACATATTAGTGGACTAGGGAACAGACATTAGTGGACTAGGGGAACAGAATCCAGACATTAGTGGACTAGGGGAACATACTCCAAACATTAGTGGACTAGGGGAACAGACTCCAGACATTAGTGGACTAGGGGAACAGACTCCAGACATTAGTGGACTAGGGAACAGACTCCAGACATCAAGACATTAGTGGACTAGGGAACAGTGACAACTAGGGGAACAGACTCCAGGGAGGGGAACAGACTCCAGACATTAGTGGACTAGGGAACAGACTAGTGGACTAGGGGAACAGACTCAAACATTAGTGGACTAGGGGAACAGACTCCAGACATTAGTGGACTAGGGAACAGACTCCAGACATTAGTGGACTAGGGGAACAGACTCCAGACATTAGTGGACTAGGGAACAGACTCCAGACATTAGTGGACTAGTGGGAACAGACTCCAGACATTAGTGGACTAGGGAACAGACTCCAGACATTAGTGGACTAGAGGAACAGACTCCAGACATTAGTGGACTAGGGAACAGAGACATTAGTGGACTAGGGAACAGACTCAAGACATTAGTGGACTAGGGGAACAGAATCAGAATTAGTGGACTAGGGAACAGACATTAGTGGACTAGGGAACAGACTCAGGGGAGGGGAACAGACTCCAGACATTAGTGGACTAGGGGAACAGACTCCAGACATTAGTGGACTAGGGGAACAGACTCCAGACATTAGTGGACTAGGGGAACAGACTCCAGACATTAGTGGACTAGGGGAACAGACTCCAGACATTAGTGGACTAGGGGAACAGACTCCAGACATTAGTGGACTAGGGGAACAGACTCCAGACATTAGTGGACTAGGGGAACAGACTCCAGACATTAGTGGACTAGGGGAACAGACTCCAGATATTAGTGGACTAGGCGAACAGACTGTGTTGGAAGAAGGAACAAAGCAGACAGAGAAATAATAAACATAGTAATGTCCACCAAACCAGAGGCACCTTCCCTCCTTCATCTTATCTTTCTATAAATATCCTCTCTCTTCTCATTTGGTGGACACTTGCTTTTGAGGGAGACGGGGATGGATGGAAGGAGGGAAAGGAAGGGGGGTGTGCATGTCAGCTGGCTGGCAGGCTGGCATGCAGACTCTTTTCTCTCTCTCCTTCTCTCTCTCCTTTCTCATCTCTCTCTCTGTATATATATATACACGTATATTATCACATATTATTACGATACTTATTCCTCCCGATATGTTTTGCGATTGTAACGATTCTCTCAAGTCTATATGTATTACGATTCTCACGATACGACATGAAATTGTGATTCTCACTATTCTATATGAATTGAGATTTAATACTTCGATTTTTATTGCGATTTGATGTTCCAAACATATTGATCACTGTGCGTCTGCTGCAGAGACGAGAGAGCCATGAGAAAACGGGTTTTGATCAGTCGGGGAAATAAAAGTTCTGAAAACATGCTGGTTCACTATTTGAAAAGAAGACGGAGAACCAGCTATAGGATACGTTTTAGGGCAGGTACAGCCGACTGGCGCTAGTTAACGCTACCTACTGAAGCAACATTTTTTTGCTCCATTTTCTTTTGAAATAGTGAGCCAACATGTTTCAAATCACGGCCCAAGTGGTGGGGTGAAGGTACACAGACTGGTCTGGTCTAGTGGAGGGGTGAAGGTACACAGACTGGACTGGTCTAGTGGAGGGGTGAAGGTAAAGAGACTGGACTGGTCTAGTGGAGGGGTGAAGGTCTAGTTTCACAAACTGTTCTAGTGGAGGGGTGAAGGTCTAGTTTCACAAACTGTTCTAGTGGAGGGGTGAAGGTACACAGACTGGACTGGTCTAGTGGAGGGGTGAAGGTACACAGACTAGACTGGTCTAGTGGAGGGGTGAAGGTACACAGACTGGACTGGTCTAGTGGAGGGGTGAAGGTCTAGTTTCACAGACTGGTCTACTGGAGGGGTGAAGGTCTAGTTTAACAGACTGGACTGGTCGAGTGGAGTGGTGAAGGTCTAGTTAAGGGGTGAAGGTCTAGTTTCACAGACTGGTCTAGTGGAGGGGTGAAGGTCTAGTGGAGGGGTGAAGGTCTAGTTTCACAGACTGGTCTAGTGGAGGGGTGAAGGTCTAGTTTCACAGACTGGTCTAGTGGAGGGGTGAAGGTCTAGTGGAGGGGTGAATGTCTAGTTTCACAGACTGGTCTAGTGGAGGGGTGAATGTCTAGTTTCACAGACTGATCTAGTGGAGTGGTGAAGGTCTAGTTTAACAACCTGGTCTAGTGGAGGGGTGAAGGTCTAGTGGAGGGGTGAAGGTCTAGTGGAGGGGTGAAGGTCTAGTGGAGGAATGAAGGTCTAGTGGAGGGGTGAAGGTCTAGTGGAGGGATGAAGATCTAGTGGAGGGGTGAAGATCTAGTTTCACAGACTGGTCTAGTGGAGGGATGAAGGTCTAGTGGAGGGATGAAGGTCTAGTGGAGGGGTGAAGGTCTAGTGGAGGGGTGAAGGTCTAGTGGATGGATGAAGGTGTAGTAGAGGGGTGAAGGTCTAGTGGAGGGGTGAAGGTCTAGTGGAGGGATGAAGGTATAGTTTCACAGACTGGTCTAGTGGAGGGATGAAGGTCTAGTGGAGGGATGAAGGTCTAAGGGATGAAGGTCTAGTGGAGGGGTGAAGGTCTAGTGGAGGGGTGAAGGTCTAGTGGAGCGTTGAAGATCTAGTGGAGGGATGAAGGTCTAGTGGAGGGGTGAAGGTCTAGTGGAGGGGTGAAGGTCTAGTGGAGGGGTGAAGGTTTAGTGGAGGGGTGAAGGTCTAGGGGATGGGTGAAGGTCTAGTGGAGGGGTGAAGGTCTAGTGGAGGGGTGAAGATCTAGTGGAGGGGTGAAGGTCTAGTGGAGGGGTGAAGATCTAGTGGAGGGGTGAAGGTCTAGTGGAGGGGTGAAGATCTAGTGGGGGGTTGTAGGTCTAGTGGATGGGTGAAGGTCTAATGGAGGGGTGAAGGTCTAGTGGAGGGGTGAAGGTCTAGTGGAGGGGTGAAGGTCTAGTGGAGGGGTGAAGGTCTAGTGGATGGGTGAAGGTCTAGTGGAGGGGTGAAGGTCTAGTGGAGGGGTGAAGATCTAGTGGAGGGGTGAAGGTCTAGTGGAGGGGTGAAGGTCTAGTGGAGGGGTGAAGGTCTAGTGGAGGGGTAAGGTCTAGTGGAGGGGTGAAGATCTAGTGGAGGGGTGAAAGTCTAGTGGAGGGGTGAAGGTCTAGTGGAGGGTGAATGTCTAGTGGATGGGTGAAGGTCTAGTGGAGGGGTGAAGGTCTAGTGGAGGGGTGAAGGTATAGTGGAGGGGTGAAGGTCTAGTGGATGGGTGAAGGTCTAGTGGAGGGGTGAAGGTCTAGTGGAGGGGTGAAGGTCTAGTGGAGGGGTGAAGGTCTAGTGGATGGGTGAAGGTCTAGTGGAGGGGTGAAGGTCTAGTGGAGGGGTGAAGGTCTAGTGGATGGGTGGTCTAGTATAGGGGTGAAGGTCTAGTGGAGGGATGAAGGTCTAGTGGAGGGGTGAAGATCTAGTGGAGGGGTGAAGGTCTAGTGGAGGGGTGAAGGTTTAGTGGAGGGGTGAAGGTCTAGTGGATGGGTGAAGGTCTAGTGGAGGGGTGAAGGTCTAGTGGAGGGGTGAAGGTCTAGTGGATGGGTGAAGGTCTAGTGGAGGGGTGAAGGTCTAGTGGAGGGGTGAAGGTCTAGTGGAGGGGTGAAGGTCTAGTTTCACAGACTGGTCTAGTGGAGAGGTGACGGTACACAGACTGGACTGGTCTCCACCCGTAAGGATTGTCTTAGGACGGCTCCTGCACCAAAAGAGGACTGGGCTATCACTCACTAACTCACTCACTCACACAATCAAACACACACACGTGCGCGCGCACCATCTCCCCCCTCATTCACACACATACACGCAGGCCATGCAGCCTGTCCATCCCTATCCCTGCGTGGCCAGCCCGGGCTGTCAGACACAGAGTGCCAGAATATTTATCAGCTGGGAGAACAGCTTGTCCCCGTTGCTGCTGACATGTCTACCCAAGGAGAGAAAGGCACAGCTACAGTCACTAACAAGGAAAGGGGGGACATCTCTCCATCCTTCTCTGTCACTTTTCTGGCACTGTTTCTCCATCTCTCCGTCTTGCTGTACCGTTCTCTTTCTCCCTTTCCATTTCCTCAGTGCTGTAAAAGCACTTAAGTGAAAATACTTAAGGAGTTTTTTGAGGGGCATCTGTACTTTACTTTATTATTACTACATTATTACTACATTCCTAAAGAAAATAATGTACTTTTTTACTCTATACATTTTCTCTCTCACCCAAAAGTACTTGTCTAATTTTGAATGCTTAGCAGGGCAGGAACATTGTTTAATTCACACACCTATGGAAGGTCTAGTTGGGGTCTAGAACACCCCTGGTCATCCCTACTGCCTCTGATCTGGAGGACTCACTAAACACACATGCTTTGTTTGTAAATGATGGTAAAGAGATGGACTGTGCCCCTGGCTCTCTGTAAATAAATACAACAAGGAAATGGTGCCATCTGGTTTGCTTAACATATGGAATTTAAAATAATTTTTACTTTTACTTTTAATATTTCAGGATATTTGACCAATTACATTTACTTTTGATACTTAAAAACAAATACTTTTAGACTTTTACTCAATAAGTATTCTCTTCCCTTTCTCTCTCCTCTTCCCTTTCTCCCTCCTCTTCCCTTTCTCTCTCCTCTTCCCTTTCTCCCTCCTCTTCCCTTTCTCTCTCCTCTTCCCTTTCTCCCTCCTCTTCCCATTCTCCCTCCTCTTCCCTTTCTCTCTCCACTTCCCTTTCTCTCTCCACTTCCCTTTCTCCCTCCTCTTCCCTTTCTCCCTCCTCTTCCCTTTCTCTCTCCTCTTCCCTTTCTCTCTCCTCTTCCCTTTCTCCCTCCTCTTCCCTTTCTCTCTCCTCTTCCCTTTCTCCCTCCTCTTCCCATTCTCTCCCTCCTCTTCCCTTTTCCCTCCCTCCCTTTCTCTCTCCCTTCCCTTTTCTCCCTTCCTCTTCCCTTTCTCTCTCCTTCCCTTTCTCCCTCCTCTTCCCTTTTCTCTCCTCTTCCCTTTCTCTCTCCTCTTCCCTTTCTCTCTCCTCTTCCCTTTCTCCCTCCTCTTCCCTTTCTCTCTCCTCTTCCCTTTCTCTCTCCTCTTCCCTTTCTCTCTCCCTTTCTCCCTCCCTCTTCCCTTCTCTCCCTCCTCTTCCCTTTCTCTCTCCTCTTCCCTTTCTCCTCCCTCCTCTTCCCTTTCTCTCTCCTCTTCCCTTTCTCCCTCCTCTTCCCTTTCTCCTCTTCCCTTTTCCTCTCCTCTTCCCTTTCTCCCTCCTCTTCCCTTTCTCTCTCCTCTTCCTTCCTCTTCTCTCTCTCCTCTTCCCTTTCTCTCTCCTCTTCCCTTTCTCCCTCCTCTTCCCTTTCTCCCTCCTCTTCCCTTTCTCCCTCCTCTTCCCTTTCTCTCTCCTCTTCCCTTTCTCCCTCCTCTTCCCTTTCTCCCTCCTCTTCCCTTTCTCTCTCCACTTCCCTTTCTCTCTCCACTTCCCTTTCTCTCTCCTCTTCCCTTTCTCCCTCCTCTTCCCTTTCTCTCTCCTCTTCCCTTTCTCTCTCCTCTTCCCTTTCTCTCTCCTCTTCCCTTTCTCTCTCCTCTTCCCTTTCTCCCTCCTCTTCCCTTTCTCTCTCCACTTCCCTTTCTCTCTCCACTTCCCTTTCTCTCTCCTCTTCCCTTTCTCCCTCCTCTTCCCTTTCTCCCTCCTCTTCCCTTTCTCTCTCCTCTTCCCTTTCTCCCTCCTCTTCCCTTTCTCCCTCCTCTTCCCTTTCTCTCTCCACTTCCCTTTCTCTCTCCACTTCCCTTTCTCTCTCCACTTCCCTTTCTCCCTCCTCTTCCCTTTCTCTCTCCTCTTCCCTTTCTCTCTCCTCTTCCCTTTCTCTCTCCTCTTCCCTTTCTCTCTCCTCTTCCCTTTCTCTCTCCTCTTCCCTTTCTCTCTCCACTTCCCTTTCTCTCTCCACTTCCCTTTCTCTCTCCACTTCCCTTTCTCCCTCCTCTTCCCTATCTCCCTCCTCTTCTCTTTCTCTCTCCTCCACGTTGTGTGTTATCCCCCCTGTTCTTTCCAACTGCACTTTTTTCCCAATCTCCATGTTTTCTTCCTCTCCGAGAACTTAGTACTGTACAGTCCAAATGTTTGTGGGCATTCATTTATCCTTTAATTGATTTGAGCTTCAATGCCATACAACTCTCCTTCTGTGGCCTCCAACTGCTCTTAAATGCAAGTAAAACTAAATGCTTGCTCTTCAACCGATCACTGCCCACACCTGCCCGCCTTCAAGCATCACTACTGTGGACGGCTCTGACTTAGAATACGTGGACAACTACAAATACCTAGGTGTCTGGTTAGACTGTAAACTCTCCTTCCAGACTCACATTAAACATCTCCAATCCAAAATTAAATCTAGAATCAGCTTCCTATTTCGCAGCAAAGCATCCTTTACTTATGCTGCCAAACATACCCTCGTAAAACGGACCATCCTACCGATCCTCGACTTCGACGATGTCATTTACAAAATAGCCTCCAACATCCTTCTCAACAAATTGGATCACAGTGCCATCCGTTTTGTCACCAAAGCCTCATATACATATACTACCCACCACTGCGATCTGTATGCTCTTTTTTGCTGGTCCTCGCTTCACACTCGTCGCCAAACCTACTGGCTCCATTTCGTCTACAAGTCTCTGCTAGGTAAAGCCCCGCCTTATCTCAGCTCACTGGTCACGATAGCAGCACCCACCCATACGCGCTCCAGCAGGTACATCTCACTGGTCATCCCCAAAGCCAATTCTTCCTTTGGCCTCCTCTCCATCTAGTTCTCTGCTGTCAATGACTGGAACGAACTTCAAAAATCACTGAAGCTGGAGACTCATATCTCCCTCACTAGCTTTAATAAGCACCAGCTGTCAGAGCAGCTCACAGATCACTGCACCTGTACATAGCTCATCTGTAAATAGCCCATCCATCTTCCTCATCCCCATACTGTATATATTTATTTATCTTGCTCCTTTGCACCCCAGTATCTCTACTTGCACATTCATCTTCAGCACATCTACCATTCCAGTGTTTAATTGGTATATTGTAATTATTTTGCCACTATGACCTATTTATTGCCTTACCTCCATTATCCTACCTCATTTACCAACACTGTATATGGACTTTTCTACTGTGTTATTGAATGCATGTTTGTTTACTCCATGTGTAACTCTGTGTTGTTGTTTGTGTCACACTGCTTTGCTTTATCTTGGCCAGGTCGCAGTCGTAAATGAGAACTTGTTCTCAACTAGTCAACCTGGTTAAATAAGAGTGAAATAAAATGTAAAAAAAAAATATTAGAGTCACTGATTGAGTCCAGCCAACTTGGTCCAGAATATGCCTAGGAGACCCCACACCTGCCCAACCCATTCCACTCCCACTCCCACCAGTCAACGGAGTGTGAATATGCCTAGGAGACCCCACACCTGCCCAACCCATTCCACTCCCACCAGTCAACGGAGTGTGAATATGCCTAGGAGACCCCACACCTGCCCAACCCATTCCACTCCCACCAGTCAACGGAGTGTGCATTCCACACTTAACTAAATAGGAAATAGGGTGCGATTTGGGACAAATTAATATTCACAATGTGAATTCCTTATGCCTCATTCTTTCAATCGCAACCCAGTCTTCATTAACTATGACGGTGCTATTTCTGTTGATTGCCCTTCAATGTGAGTATTCTAGTCTCTGCATGGTGCCTTGTCTCCCCTTGCTTCAAAAGCCTGACCTCGTTTCCCGGTTCCCTGCTGTGCTGGGCTGGGCCGGCTGCAGATGGCCAGGTAGAGGGAGTCGATCGTCCTGCTGCACTACAACACGTCCATGTTCCATCCATTCCATGGCGGGGGGGAGTGTGAGGGGGGGGCGCGATGCTATTTAGGGTGGATAATTTAACTGTACTGTTTTCGCAACAGAGAGGTTGTCTTCTGCTGCTAATTGGTGTGTCTGGCTGAGAGAGGGGGAGAGAGAGAGACACTAACACACACACACACTAACACACAGACACACACTAACACACACACACTAACACATACACACACACTAACACACGCACAAACACACACACTAACACACGCACAAACACACGCACACTAACACACACACACACTATCACACACACGAACACTAACACACACACTATCACACACACACACACTATCACACACACACACACTATCACACACACACACACACACACACACACACACACACACACACACACACACACACACACACACACACACACCACACACACACACACACACACACACATACACCACACACACCACACACACACACACACACACACACACACACACACTCACACACACACACAGAGACATCTGTCTGTCGAGCAGTCAGGCAGTGGAGTGATTGAGGTTTTAATTAAATGTTTGGAACATGGAAAAATCAGGGTCGGTCATATGACTGGAATAAATATACACACTCACATGCGTGCGCGTGCACATACACACGCACACACACACACTTGGTGGTACCCATTGCTTATCGGTGTTGCAGACTCTGTATCAGATCTTATTGAGGGTCTTCATCGTGAAGAGGGTGAATACACCACTTGTCAGTTATTTTTCTCATTTCACTTTCGCCAATATGGACTATTTTGTGTTATGTCCATTACATGAAATCCAAATAAAATTTGATTTAAATTAAAGGTTGTAATGCAACAAAATAAGAAAAACTGATGAATACTTTTGCAAGGCACTGTAAAGCTCTGACACACACACACAGACACAGACACACACACACACACAGACTCACCAGAAGATTGGCCACACTTCTGAATGATTTTTCCACACAGAGGGAGAAACAGACAAACAATAACACCAACAGAAGCACACCTTAACTAACGCACAGATGGTCTCTAACGGGGCATTTTGATTAGCTCCAGGGACTTTTCATCCAATCAAAATGCTCAGTTG
>NC_068444.1:12527448-12534948 GCF_023373465.1 Oncorhynchus keta | reverse complement strand
TTTGCCCACTGACAAAGAATTGATTAGTCTATCATTTTAATGGTAGATTTATTTGAACAGTGAGAGACAGAATAACAACCAAATAATCCAGAAAAACATATGTCAAAAATGTTATAAATTGATTTGCATTTTAATGAGGGGAATAACTATTTGACCCCTCTGCAAAACACGACTTAGTACTTGGGGGCAAAACCCTTGTTGGCAGTCACAGAGGTCAGACGTTTCTTGCAGTTGGCCACCAGGTTTGCACACATCTCAGGAGGGATTTTGTCCCACTCTTCTTTGCAGATCTTCTTCAAGTCATTAAGGTTTCGAGGCTGACATTTGGAAACTCAAAGCTTCAGCTCCCGCCACAGGTTTTCTATGGGATTAAGGTCTGGAGACTGGCTAAGCAACTCCAGGACCTTAATGTGCTTCTTCTTGAGCCACTTCTTTGTTGCCTTGGCCGTGTGCTTTGAGTCATTGTAATGCTGGAATAAACATCTACGACCCATTTTCAATGTCCTGGCCGAGGGAAGGAGGTTCTCACCCAAGATTTGACGGGACATGGCCCCGTCCATCGTCCCTTTGATGCGGGGAAGTTGTCATGTTCCCTTAGCAGAAAAACACCCCCAAAGCATAATGTTTCCACCTCCATGTTTGACAGTGGGGATGGTGTTCTTGGGGTCATAGGCAGCATTACTCCTCCTCCAAACACGGCGAGTTGAGTTGATGCCAAAGAGCTCCATTTTGGTCTCATCTGACCACAACACTTTCACCCAGTTGTCCTCTGAATCATTCAGATGTTCATTGGCAAACTTCAGATGGGCATGTACAGTGGGGAGAACAAGTATTTGATACACTGGCGATTTTGCAGGTTTCCCTACTTACAAAGCATGTAGAGGTCTGTACTTTTTTATCATAGGTACAATTCAACTGTGAGAGATAAACTAAAAAGTAGAAGCTATTTATCTAAAAAGTTTTTCCATTTCTGGATTTGAAAATCAAATCAATTTGTGTATTGACTGACTTCAACTCTAATTGACCTCAACCCTGGCATACATATGTATTCCTGCTAGAGGCTAACCATATACATACATACTGCATAAATCACGGACAGACATACAGAATATCAATATACAGCCCACACTTACGTTAAAGCTTTCTCCCTTCTCACTAACAACCAGTACATCATCCGTCTTTGCACAGCAGGGTTCAACACACGAGAATCAGAATCTACCACCCTGTTGTCTTGAAACACAGAGAACGTGCTGTAAATTACACTACATATAAAATGATACCACACAATTATAGAACCTCCCTCCACCTCCATCTCCCTCCACCTCCTCCTCCACATCCCTCCACCTCCCTCCACATCCACCTCCCTACACCTCCCTCCACATCCACCTCCCTCCATCCTCCACCTCCACATCCACCTCCCTCCACCTCCTCCTCCACCTGCACCTCCCTCCACCCCCTCCTCCACATCCACCTCCCTCCATCTCCACCTCCCTCCACCTCCTCCTCCACATCCACCTCCCTCCACCTCCTCCTCCACCTCCCTCCACCTCCTCCACATCCACTTACACCTCCCTACACCTCCATCTCCTACTCCTCCTCCACCTCCCTACACCTCCTCCTCCACCTCCCTCCACCTCCTCCTCCAACTCCTCCTCCTCCACATCCACCTCCCTCCACCTCCCTCCACCTCCTCCTCCACATCCAACTCCCTCCACCTCCTCCTCCTCCACATCCACCTCCCTCCACCTCCCTCCACCTCCCTCAACCTCCCTCCACCTCCTACTCCTCGTTCTCCACCTCCACCTCCTTCCACCTCCTCCTCCACCTACACCTCCCTACACCTCGACCTTCTACTCCTCCTCCACCTCCACCTCCCTCCATCTCCTCCTACACCTCCAACTCCTACTCCACCTCCACCTCCCTCCACCTCCACCATCTCCACCTCCACCTCCTATGCCTCCTCCACCTCAACCTCCCTCCACCTCCACCTCCGCCTCCCTCCACCTGCTCCTCCATCTCCACCTCCCACCACCTCCTGCTCCACCTACACCTCCATCTCCCCCTCCTCCATCTCCCACGTTCACAAAACCTGTAGTGTACTGTGTATTTGTGTGTGTCTATATGTGTCTAATGGCAACCTATTCTCTTTACAGTGCATTACTTTTGACTTGGGCCCATAAGAGGCAGCACTCTTACATGTCTGACCAGTCTGTAACCGCAGGGCTCATCATGATGTGGTCTGACCAGTAACGTTAATCTCCTCCCTCCCTATTGACCATCTATCTCAGCCAGGGAAACCACTGCCAGCCCCCCGGACATCACGGACGCACGTCTTCCAAAAAGCTCTCACAGTCTCATGTGTTTGGTTCCTTCTCTATCGTTCCAAGGTTAAGTTTAGGCATTAACTCAGAATGATTAAGGTAAAGCCTGTAAATTATTTCAAAGAGTCCATTTAAAGAAAAGTCAAGTAAAGTAAGTGTATAAGTGTAATTTCATATGTCTATCATTCAAGTTCACCAATGTTAGCTAGACTTACTAGTAGGCTAGTTCTGTTGTAATGATAACATTAGCTAGACCTGTGAGTTAACTAACGACTAACGTTAACTGGCTGGCTCGCTAACACGTTATGTGTATGCTCTCCACTTTCTGGAGAACTGAGTTTTGAAATCAGTGGAATATTGAGTACGATAGCTAAGGAGATGGACAAAAACACCAGTCTGGATGACAAACTAAGGCCACCATGCATCAGATAGGAGATGGACAAAAACACCAGTCTGGATGACAAACTAAGGCCACCATGCATCAGATAGGAGATGGACAAAAACACCAGTCTGGATTACAACTATAACATGGAACTGGGGAAACAGGCTACAGTATGGAACTGGGAAACAGGCTACAGTATGGAACTGGGGGAAACAGGCTATAATATGGAACTGGGAAACAGGCTATAATATGGAACTGGGGAAACAGGCTATAATATGGAACTGGGGAAACAGGCTACAATATGGAACTGGGGAAACAGGCTGTAATATGGAACTGGGGAAACAGGCTATAATATGGAACTGGGAAACAGGCTACAGTATGGAACTGGGGGAAACAGGCTATAATATGGAACTGGGGAAACAGGCTATAATATGGAACTGGGGGAAACAGGCTATAATATGGAACTGGGGAAACAGGCTATAATATGGAACTGGGGAAACAGGCTATAATATGGAACTGGGGAAACAGGCTATAATATGGAACTGGGGAAACAGGCTATAATATGGAACTGAGGAAACAGGCTATAATATGGAACTGGGGAAACAGGCTATAATATGGAACTGGGGAAACAGGCATAGAAAAGTAAAACGGTCTTGAAAGTTTTCTGAGATAAGTGATAAAAGTTCTCCCTCGTTCGCTCCACCAGGGAGAGGGAGCCATAGGCCTGATATTGTGGAAATCTGCTGTACATTTGGCTGAAATGTGTTATTCTGAAATAAACAACAGCTATAAAGAGAGAGAGAGAGTGTTGATGCGACAGAAGTTGAAATAAACAGGTCGTGTGTGTGTGTGTGTGTGTGTGTGTGTGTGTGTGTGTGTGTGTGTGTGTGTGTGTGTGTGTGTGTGTGTGTGTGTGTGTGTGTGTGTGTGTGTGTGTGTGTGTGCGTGCGTGCGTGCGCGTGTGTGTGTGTGTGTGTGTGTGTGTGTGTGTGTGTGTGTGTGTGTGTGTGTGTGTGTGTGTGTGTGTGTGTGCGTGTGTGCGTGTGTGCATGTGTGTGCATGTGTGTTTACTTCTGTCTAGTACAGTAGAAGGTGAAATCCCAGGACGGAACTAATATGTTACCCTTTAGAGCTGGGCAGACCTGTCGAGGACCTTCACTTGTCCAGGTAGGCTATTGAAAACACATGATCTTGTATAAGAAGGACTTTCTGTCGTTAAAACTCTATCTTAAGCGTTTCATTCATTAGAGCCCAGTTTAATAGTAATCGTTGGTACTTAGGTCACTAAAATGGCTTTGGCTTTTCACGACGTAAAACTTTGTCCGTGACATTTAAAGATAATTCTTTACCTTTTTGAACAGGCTTTTTTTAGACTGAATGTCTTGACAAGATGTATTTATTTAATTAATTAAGCCTCTTTTCAAAGAAACATCTTTCAGAAGGACCCCTGCCACTTTACAAAATGTCCAACAATAACTTTAATGTTATCTCTATCACAAAGCTTTTTTTTTTAAACACACAGATCTATAACCACGGATCAAAACCCAACTTTTACAATTAATTTAGTTCAATAGTCATATAATGCCACAGTTAAAATATGTCCCTTTACTGATAAGGGGATGCAGGAGTTAGAATTCATTCCTGCTTAATTGTTCTTTCATTTCAGTAGTGACGTGGCGTCATGTGGTGATGTGTGTGTGTGTGTGTGTGTGTGTGTGTGTGTGTGTGTGTGTGTGTGTGTGTGTGTGTGTGTGTGTGTGTGTGTGTGTGTGTGTGTGTGTGTGTGTGTGTGTGTGTGTGTGTGTGTGTGTGTGTGTGTGTGTGTGTGTGTGTGTGTGTGTGTGTGTGTGTGTGTGTGTGCGTGCGTGCGATGGTGGCTGTGTAGGAGACAGCTTGGTTTTGGTAGGTAATTTATTTTCTATTTAAAAGTGAGATTCAGATGGGCTGCGGCCCTGGCAGGGCTGGGTTGGTCTCGGCCGCTGGGGAAGAACAGAGGTTAATTGCAGTAGATTGCCTTATCTCCTTGTAATTATTCCTGTCTCTTTGGATTTCCTTGGCTCCAAATGGCCAATCGATACTATCAGACCACAGAGACAAGAAGAGGAGGAAGCAAGAGATGCAGAAGTCAAATCGAACCTTCAGTTTAGAGGATTGAGGTTTTGGCCTGGATGCTATCTCATCAGAGTCTAAGAGAGCAATGAGTTGGTAGGAGGGATAGTCAGACATTTAAATGCAGAGCAGATGGTTTGGTAAAAATATGTTATCTAAAACCGGAACGGGTTCTTCAGCTGTCCCTATAGGAAAACCCTTTTTGGTTGCAGGAAGAAATCTTTTGGTTCCAGGTAGAACCCTTTTCGGTTCCATGTAGAACCATTCCTACAGAGGGTATATGGTAATTAACGGGAACATATGGGAATTCATGGAAATATATGCAAGAAACATAAACCTTGTACCTTATCGTAAGTCGACAGAATTACAAATGAATAAATCCTTCCAATAGAAATAAAATAATAATTTAGTTACGTATTGAACTTTAATTAAATGAGTTGACTCTTTACATGGGATGATTTGACTGAACAACAAAAGAAAGGGAATATTGAATGATCCCTAATGATCCATCACATCTCCCAAACACGTTTTCAATATAAATCTGTAAAAGGATATTCTAGAAACTAAAGCTTTGGTTGTCTTCCTCTCAAGCTTCCATGTCTTCTCCCTGGACCTCCTGAATGTCCACCTCTTGAACGTCAGACTCTGAGGCCTCATCTTCACTGTCATGTTCCAACCTTGTTGAAGATGGCTCGTTGTCAGGCTCAAAAAGCCTAAAATTTGCCAGGATGGCCACCAATTTTTCAACCCTTGTATTGGTCAGCCTGTTGCGTGCTTTGGTGTGTGTTCCTAAACAAGGACCAGTTGCGCTCTGAGGCGGCTGATGTTGGTGGGATTTAGAGGATGATGGAGGCAACAGGGGAAAGGGCCTCAGATCCACAAAGTCCCTTCCACCAGGTGGCTGATGAGATATGTTGGCACGGCTGCCATATTGCATCTCCATCCCAAAGCCCTTTCTTGGAAGTGTACTTCGCCGGACTGCCAAGAACCTTGCCCCCACCCAGGCCGAGGTGGAGAGACATGGTAGTGATGACACCATAGGCCTTGTTGATCTCTGAACCAGACAGGATGCTCTTGCCAGCATACTTGGGGTCCAACATGTACGCTGCGGTGTGTATGGGCTTCAGGCAGAAGTGTTCACATTTTTTTAATGTACTGTATTTCAGAACTGCAGTTTCCTCTGCTTGGAGCAACAGTGAAGTGGGCAGGGCAGTACAGATTTCTTCTCTTACATCTGCAAGCAGAGTCTACACATCAGAGAGGATGGAATTGTCTCCCTCAATCTGTGCAATGGCTACTGCTATAGGTTTCAGGAGTTTCAGGCTGCTTTCCACAGTCTCCCAAAATACATCATCCAGGAGGATGAAGTTATTTGGATTTTTACGAATTATCTTTGAAAGACAGGGTCCTGAAAAGGGAACGTTTCTTTTTTTGCTGAGTTTACGTCCAGACACATAATGAGAGAACACTCAACTCTGACCATTTTACTCACCCTACCAGAGCTGGTTAGGCTTTTTCAAGTTACTACCATTTGTGAATCAGCAGGTAGCTAAACAACCCAGTTCTATAGCTATAACTAGTCAAGCAAATGTGTCTGAGATACGAAGAGTAAGATCGTACACATAACGTTAGCTAGCGACCCAGCCAGTTAACATTAGCTAGCTAACAGTACACTTGAAATTAAATCATGTTCTGTCAAAATTAGAAACGTGTCATTTCTGAATATCTTACCAGTATTCATTATAGTTGGACACATCTCCTATCTGATGCATGGTGGCCTTAGTTTGTCATCCAGACTGGTGTTTTTGTCCATCTCCTATCTGATGCATGGTTGCCTTAGTTTGTAATCCAGACTGGTGTTTTTGTCCATCTCCTATCTGATGCATGGTGGCCTTAGTTTGTAATCCAGACTGGTGTTTTTGTCCATCTCCTATCTGATGCACCGTTTTACTTTTCTATGCCTGTTTCCCCAGTTCCATATTATAGCCTGTTTCCCCAGTTCCATATTATAGCCTGTTTCCCCAGTTCCATATTATAGCCTGTTTCCCCAGTTCCATACTGTAGCCTGTTTCCCCAGTTCCATATTACAGCCTGTTTCCCCAGTTCCATACTGTAGCCTGTTTCCCCAGTTCCATATTATAGCCTGTTTCCCCAGTTCCATATTATAGCCTGTTTCCCCAGTTCCATACTGTAGCCTGTTTCCCCAGTTCCATATTACAGCCTGTTTCCCCAGTTCCATACTGTAGCCTGTTTCCCCAGTTCCATATTATAGCCTGTTTCCCTCAGTTCCATACTGTAGCCTGTTTCCCCAGTTCCATATTACAGCCTGTTTCCCCAGTTCCATATTATAGCCTGTTTCCCCAGTTCCATATTATAGCCTGTTTCCCCAGTTCCATATTATAGCCTGTTTCCCATATTATAGCCTGTTTCCCAGAGTTCCATGTTATAGCCTGTTTCCCCCAGTTCCATATTATAGCCTGTTTCCCCAGTTCCATATTATAGCCTGTTTCCCCCAGTTCCATACTGTAGCCTGTTTCCCCAGTTCCATATTATAGCCTGTTTCCCCAGTTCCATATTACAGCCTGTTTCCCCAGTTCCATATTGTAGCCTGTTTCCCCAGTTCCATATTATAGCCTGTTTCCCCAGTTCCATATTATAGCCTGTTTCCCCAGTTCCATATTATAGCCT